>NC_044037.1:71932483-72234269 GCF_901765095.1 Microcaecilia unicolor
TAGAGTGGAACAGGTAGACATGAATTGCTTGTTTACTCTTTCCGAAAATACTAGAACTAGGGGGCATGCAATGAAGCTACAAAGTAGTAAATTTAAAACAAATCAGACAGAATATTTCTTCATTCAACGTGTAAACTCTGGAATTCGTTGCCAGAGAATGTGGTAAAGGCGGTTAGCTTAGCAGAGTTTTTAAAAGGTTTGGATGGCTTCCTAAAGGAAAAGTCCATAGACCATTATTAAAATGGACTTGGGGACAATCCACTGCTTATTTCTAGAATAAGCAGTATAAATTGTATTGTACTGTTTTGGGATCTTGATAGGTACTTGTGACCTGGATTGGCCACTGTTGCCATCTAATCAAGCTAAGGATTCCTTTGTATTTTTCCCATGCATTTTTGAATTCTATTACCATTTTCATCTCCACCACCTCCGGCTGGAGGGCATTCCAGGTATCTACCACTCTACCTGTGAAAAAGTATTTCCTGGTATTATTCCTGAGTCAGCCCCCCCCCCCCCCCCAACCTCAATTCATGTCCTCTAGTTCTACCACCTTCCTGTCTGTGGAAAAACTTTGTTTGTAAATTAATACCTTTCAAGTATTTGAATGTCTGTATCATATCATCCCGTCTCTCCCTTCCTCCAAGGTATACATATTCAGGTTCTCAAATCTCTCCTCATATGTCTTGCGATGCAAACCACATACCATTTTGGTTGCTTTTCTCTGGACTGCTTCATGTCTTTTTACATTCTTAGCAAGAGTCAGCCTCCAAAACTGAACATAGTACTCCAAGTGGGGCTTCACCAACGACTTGTACAGGGGCATCAGCATCTCCTTACTTCTGCTGGTTATACCCCTCTCAATCAACAAAAAGGCAAACTTTTCTCTCTAACTCCTCAGCAATGTCTCTCACAAATATATTTGTTTGTTTGTTATTTGTACCCCGCACTTTCCCACTCATGGCAGGCTCAATGCGGCTTACATGGGGCAATGGAGGGTTAAGTGACTTGCCCAGAGTCACAAGGAGCTGCCTGTGCCTGTAGTGGGAATTGAACCCAGTTCCCCAGGACCAAAGTCCACCACTCTAACCACTAGGCCACTCCAATCCCTGAGGCACTCCGCCTCTGAGGGGATTCTATTTACCACTACTCTTTGCCACCTGTTGGTCAACCAGTTTCCAATCCAGTTCACCACTGTGGGTCCTAAGTTCAGCCATCTGAGCTTATTTAGCAAACTTCTGTGAGGAACCATATCAAAGGCTTTGCTGAAATCCAAATAGATTACATCTAGCACATGTCCTCCATCCAGTTCTTTGGTCACCAGGTCAAAGAAATCAATCAGATTCATTTGATATGATTTTTCTTTGGTAAATCCATGTTGCCTCGCATACTGCAACCCACTGGATTCCAGAAAGTTAACTATATTTTCCTTCAGCAGCATTGCCATTATTTTTCCTACCACCGACGTGAGGCTTACTGGCCTGCAGATTCTCACTTCTTCCCTGTCCTCACTTTTGTGAAGATGGACCACATCTGCTCATCGACAATCCCACGGAACCTCTGTTGTTTCTAAAGATCTATTAAGAGGTTTAAGAGGTCCTACCAAGATTTCTCTGAGTTTCCTCAGTATCCCTGAATGTATCCCATCCAGCCCCACAGCTTTCTCCACTTTTAGATTATCCAGTTGTTTATAAACGCTTTCTTCCGTGAACAGTGCAATATCCACTCCATTCCCAGATATACTGTCGGCAGCCGACTGTGGTTCTTCTCCAATATTTTCTTCTGTGAACACTGAAGAGAAGTATTTGTTTAGCACATTTGCTTTATCCTCATCACTTTCCACATAGCTATTCTCAGCGTCTTTCAGTCTACCAGTTCCATTCCTAGCTTTTCTCCTTTCCTCAATATATGTGAAAAAGGTCTTGTCACCTCTCTTTATATCTTTAGCCATTTTTTTCTTCCACCTGCACTTTTGCTAGCCGGATTTCCCTCTTTGCTTCTTTGAGTTTATTACAGTAATCTTTTCCATGATCCTCTTATTGCTTTCTTCTGTATTTCTTAAATGTAGTCTTATTTTTTCAGCCACTTGTTTGGAGAGCCAGATAGGCTTCCTGTTTCTCTTGTTTTTGTTTACTTTCCTTATATAAAGATCCATTGCCATTTATAGCAGATACCAGCTTGGACCACTGCACTTCCATTTTTGCAGTGTCTACCCCTGCCATCAGCAACTTCTTCAAGTATTCCCCCATTTTGCCAAAATCAGCAGGTCTGAAATCCAGTACTTTGATTTTTTTTTTTTGCATCTGCACTCAGCTTTTGCTCTTATATCAAACCATATCATGTGATGATCACTATTGCTTTGGTGGGAATCCACCTGAATATTAGAAACACTGCCTTCATTTGTGAGCACTAGATCCAGTGTCAATCCTTCCCTCATGGGTTCGGTCACCATTTGTCTGAGCAAAGCACTTTGACAGGCATCCACGATCTCTCTGCTTTTTTCCAATTCTGCTGACAGGACATTTCAGTCCACATCAGGTAAATTGAAATCTCCCAGTAACAGCGCCTCCCCTTTCATTCAAAACTTATGGATATCTTCAATCAGATCTTTGTCCAGCTTCTCCATTTGTGCCGGAAATCTGTAGATAACACCCATGTGGATACAGGTTCCATCTTCTCTCCGACACACCCATGGGTGCTAATTAACATCAATAATTGGGGTGTTAGCATCCAATTATTGATGGTTCAGAGCTCATCATCCAAGTTCTTTGCATGCTGATCTTGGAAGTGCACCCAAAGTTGGGTGCACATCTTTGGACACCATATTTAGAATCTGGGGGGAAAGGACTAGGGGCTCTGGAATTGACCATTAGGGGCAAAGGCTGTATGTATCATTTGAAAAAATAGTTTACAGATTAGTTCATTTCTTTGGGTCTGTCGTCTTTGTTCTTCAGATGATAAGTTTTTTACTCACTTGAGTATTTTGTGGAAGAGATTTCTGGATCAGGACTATCCAAACGCAATTGTCAATTCTGCCTATACAAGAGCTAAGCATGTTCACAGAGACTGATTGACTATAGGATGTGCCCTGACACTGACAATATTAGTTGTGTGCTGCCATGTATAATCAGGACTTCAGGACTTCCCAGGTGGATATTAAAAAGAAATATTGCCCCCAATCATCATGGTGTATAAAAGGGAAGAATTTGGATGACAAATTGTCTGCTAAAAAACCCCAACAACATTGTATCAGTTCCCAGAACTACTGTACCTTTAGATACCCCCAGAACATATCACCTAGCATCACTCAAAATTCTGCATACTTCAGGGAAGCTGGGGATGCTACACAACCTACTCAGAAAGCCCTGGCTGGGCAGAACACCCTGTGTATTATCCTGTATTGTAAATCTGTAATCCTTATTAACCATTGCTGCAGAATTCTCTTTATAGCTTTCTAGTTTCTTAATCCAAACAGCTGTCAAGGGGGTGCTAGATCTATTCATAGCATATGCAGATGTGCTACCCTCACCTGAGCAGCTTCGCCAGAAAGAATAAACTCCTTCAACCTAGAACAGAATTCGCTAGAAAGGTGTTCTCTACTCATACCTTCCTGTAGTTATGTACTTGGAGGTATGGAAAAACATCACTCTCATCCAGGTCATACTGTTGCTTCAGTTTTGGAAATGAATAACATTACCATCCTCTATAACCAACCCTGAATGTAGGACTGTCTAAACTGTCTGTGCCTCGGATGGAGTATGGTGGAGAGGCTAGGCCCAGAGAAGGAAGGTCCAGATAAGTAGGAGTAGAAGACAGAAACAATTCATGTGGAATGGCAGGTAACTTGACAGCAGGAGCCAGGGAAAAAAACATAATAAACAGGTAAAACAGCAGGTACCAGGAACAGAAAGCCGATTGGATAGCAGCAAAATAAGCAAGTACTGAGCAGGCAACAACAGTGGAAAAGCAGAGCTGGATACAAGTCAGATACAGGATAGGCTTATCAGATAATTTGTTAGACCAGCAAGGATGTGCTGGTTTGGCTGGTAGACATACCCTTTGTTGGTACAGTGGGCTTCCTCTAGGAGCAGATGCCTCCTTCCACCCCTTCCACTCAATAGGCTATAAGGGACTGGGGTCAAGGCTGTGTGGAAGTTGTAGCTCACATACAGGTCAGCACTCTCCAGACTATGGGGCTCTGGTTTTTAACTCTGGGTCTCCTTGACAGAAAGTCACTATCACCACAAGAACTGAAAATAACTTCTCCTATCATGTCTCTGGTCGTGACCACCCTCATACTTACCTTATTTCTGGGGGTCAGCATCTATCCTGGCTTCTGTCTGTTTCTGTGTTAGTCTTGCCTCTGTCTCTGTGTGCTGATTGCTTCACTAGACCTCACCTGTGTGGGCTATGCCTCTCTGAGGAGCCAGCATCTAAGATGGCTCCCACTTGTTTTGTGCCAGCTTCCAAGATGGCTCCTGCCTGTTCTTTCTATGTGTTCCACGCCTCTCCTTGGTGTGAGTGTGTTCCTTGCTCCTGTCCTGCAGTAGGTGACATCATCAGTGAGAGCCTTCATAAGGAAGTGCTGTGCTTGCATTCAGGGCCTTTGCATAGTAAGTAAGAGTGTTATTCCAATAGGCCGTGAGGTTAGTGAGAGCACTATTGCGCTGCTTCTTAGCCTTTCTCTAGGGCTCTTGCCCATCTGCTTTGTGTCTGTGGACTGCCAGTCCTTCTGTGTGGGCACTCTCCTTCTGCTTTGTGTCTGTGGACTGCTAGTCCTTCCGTATGGGCTTTTGCCCTTCTGTTTTGTGTCTGTGGACTGCTAGTTCTTCCTTTGCCTTGCTCTGCGTTTGGATCTGAAGCTTCAGCCATTTTCTCTGTCTGTGTTTGGAGCTGCTGACGCTTCAGCCCTGTCTCTGTTTGCTCCTGGTTTATTCTATTATCTGCTGCCTGCCCAAAGACTCTGCTTGCTCCTGGTTTATTCTATTGTCCGCTGCCTGCCCAAAGACTCTGTTTGCTCCTGGTTTCTTCTATTTTCCGCTGCTTGCCCAAAGACTCTGCTAGTTCCTGGTTACTTCTTCTGTCTGCTCTGCCTAGCTTGCTTGTATATCCTGAGTCCTGTTTCTGCCAAGCTTGCTTGTATTTCCTGAGTCCTGTTTCTGCCAAGCTTGCTTGTATTTCCTGAGTCCTGTTTCTGCCTAGCTTGCTTGTATTTCCTGAGTCCTGCTCCTGTCTAGCTAGTGTGTATATCCTGAGTGTATATCCTGAATCCTGTCTCTGCCTAGCCTTTGTGTATGTCTTGTCCCCTTTGTCTGTCTTGTGTTTCTGGTTTAGTGGCTGCATGCAGCTTTCAGTCCGAGTCTAGTATTTTGCCTAGTCTCCCTCGTGTACCCCGGACCCAGGGTGGGTCCTCTGGATCTTCAGTTTCTGCCTTATCCTGCAAGTCCTGCCGGCCAACTCTGGAGGAACGGTGGTCAAGCGCAGGTGAAGTTGTTCCTGTTGTGCCTGTTCTAGTTGCCTGCCTCAGTACTACTCCAGTCCAGAGTTCCAGTCCTGCTCTTCTGTGTATCCAGTTCCAGGGTGGTCTTGCCTGCCACTGCCACTCCTCGGCAGTGGCCCAAGGGCTCACGTATTCTGGTTCTGCCTCGAGAACCCGACATCTCCTCTGCATGGGAAAAAGAAAACATAGACCTAGTGAAAATATTTTCTATTTTCATGTAGGGAAAATAATTCTGCATCAAAGGAAATGTGAAATGAACTAGTTTCCTTGTTCTCAATTTACATATTCATATAATATTTGATTTGAACAGGATCCGACTAATTTGAAAATCATGCCTATGTCTAATTGCTCATGACCCAAGCTATGTAGATTTAAATCAAAGGTGAAGCCAGCTAAAGTTCAGGATTACTGTCTTAGCCATTAATTGAAGGAAATGGGGAAAAAAAAGTTTGGTAGCATATTTGTAGAATTTTTAAATACTCAATTGCTCATTGCAATGTGCATATTCAGTCAGACTCAGCCCAGAGAAATCTGTGCTTGATTGATTGAGAACACCATTCCCTTCTTTAATTTAGCAAATTGCCCCGAGTTGGCACTGATTAACTGCTTTCTTCTAGACATTATTCCTCATGTCATACCTTGTAAAATTCCAAGACCTTATTAAAAATGATGTTCATCTAGAACATATTTTCTCCATAATTGTCTTTTTGTGATGCCCATTTCTGGTTCATAATTTGACTGAATCATTTATTTACTAGGATACTTCTCTTAAAAGCCCAAATTGGCTTTTAAAATGTTATAATGAAGCTCTAGTGCATTACAAATTTCTAGTTCATCTCTATTACTACTACTACTAATAGCATTTATATAGCGCTACCAGACGCACGCAGTGCTGAACACCTGACATAGAGAGACAGTCCCTGCTCAAAGAGCTTACAATCTAGATAAAACAGGCAGACAAGACATTATGGGCAAGAGAGTTACAGGGTAAAGAGGAACATGGGGGAGGAGGGCAAATAAGTAGTGGTTAGGAGCCAAAGGCAGTAGTGAAAAGGTGAGCTTTCAGCATAGATTTAAAAACAAGTAGAGATGGAGCTAGACGAATGGGTTCGGGAAGACGTTGTTTTTGGTATCCTCTTATTCAAAACCTTTCTCTATCCCAGTGAATCCCAAATTTGTCTTGGAGGGACATTAAACCAGCCTGGTATTTAAGGATATCCACAGTGAATATGTATGAGATAGATCTGTAAATCCAAATTATAGGTCAAAATAATATAGACAACAGGGACTTGTTCGGCATAAGTGTATGACAGTTATGCCCTGCACCCACTACAGCTCAAGAATTCTTATATAGCAACAACCACTAACCAATTATTTAATCATTTGTGGTACTGACCTCATCGACAACTCTTTTCACAAGAGCCACTCAACTCTTGGCTCATCTGCCTTTTCATCGGTCAATTAAAGTCCATTTAATTTATTACTGAAATGGCAATTGGTCCAGTAATCAAAGATCAGCCTTAAGTTTAGTGCTATTTTAGCTACTTTTAGAAAAATTGCAAAATTAAAAAATGTGTTTCAGTATTTAAATAAATGGACTTTAATTGACCAATGAATAGGCAGGTGATCCAACAGTTGAGTGGCTCTTGTGATAAAAATCAATACCGCAAATGATTAAATAATTGGTCAGTAGATGTTTCTATTTAAGAATTCTTGAGTTGTAGTAGGCGCAGGGCATAACAGTCATACATTTATTGAGATAGATTTGTATACATTGGAAAACCAATAATATATTTGTGGATATCCTAAAAATCTGACTTACTATACATGCCTCCAGGAGTGAGTTGAGACCATAAGAACATGCCATACTGGGTCAGAGAAAAGGTCCATGTAACCCAGCATCTTGCTTGCAATAGTGGCCAATCCAAGTTACAAGTAGCTGGCAAGATCTCCATAAGTAACAAGATTCCATGGTACTTATCCCCAACAGGGCTAGTCCCAAAGTATTTGACACCCAAGGTGAACTTTCAGATGTGTACTCCCCCTATCATCATTTCTAGCATATCCCCTTCCCTTTACTACCATTCCATAGTCCAGCATCACCTCATCTCCCCTCTCCATCATATTCAGCATCTCTTTCCTTCCCTACTTCTGACAGCCCTGTTGTGTCCAGCACGTTTCTCCTTTCCCTCCCCCATGGTCTTCAGCATCTCTTTCTTTCCCTTCACCCACTGTGGTGTCCAGCATCTCTTCCCTTCCCTCCACCCACTATGTGTCCAGTATCTCTCTCATTTCCTCAACCTCCACCCTCTGTAATGTCCACCATCTCTTTCTTTCCATACTTCCCTCTGTCCACTTGATCTCCAGTATCTATCTCCCTACTTCCCCCTCTTCATTCTCTATCATCTTTCTCTTTCCTTACTCCCCCCTCCCCTTTGTCTGCAGCATCTCTCTCTCTTTCTCAACTTCCTTCCTACCATTTAGTCTTCAGTATCTTTCTCCTCCCTTCTATTCTAGGCTGAAAAGCCCCAACTTCTCTAGACTTGCCTCAGTAATCAGAAAAAAAACCGTGGTATTAACCTGATTATCCCCAGATATTACTCGTCTAATTCATTATTCCACATTGATCATCTGGTTGGCTTCTTCAAGGCCAATACGGTGTATAGTCAAATCATTTCATTGAAAACATACTTATTGTCCAATATTAGTTAGAAATAATACATCTGATTACATTCTCTCTCTTTTAAAAACCAGAAGTTATTTAACAATACATATACTTAAGTCTCTAATTCAAATCCCACTGATTAAAGTAATCCCAGTTTTCACAGGCTTCACTCCTTTTAAAGTAATAATTTGAGGAAATATTTCTGAGGAAAACTTTAGGAGTCATACCAGGAACTCTGGGAAAAACAATAACCTCGATATTAATCATCTATAATATTCATTTTATTATTCAAAATTTCTGGTCTATTATCATTTTCAAAATCATAACCACTTCTTGCTCATGTAGAATCATTTGTTATATCATTTTTTTACTCTCAAAGGGTTCAGTTGGATTGTCCATGTAACTCTCTAATAAAATTATATCTGAAACAAAATTATTTACTGCCACCGTTAGGTCCCAAAGCGCCTTCCAGATGGTATTCAATGTAATCTCCACGGGAGCCAAAAACTCCAAATTGATTTCTAATAGATGTTTAGGAGTGGTTCCGCCGATTCACTGCCCCTGGAGCGACGCAGGGGCAGTAACGTAAGAGACGGGAGGAGCCTGCGAGCCAGCAGCCAATGCCTCAAGGCTGCCTAGACAGTGCCTGCCGGTGCCGCACTTTTTTTTTTTTTACATTTTTCGTCCTTAGCGTTAGCGCTTCTTCTTTTTGTAGCGCCGGCCCTGCTGCTCAACAGGAAAAGCAGCAGTGGCCGGCAATGGGAGCTGGGGCTGGCGCTGGCATGCAGGGCGGGCCTCGAGGAAAAGAGAAAAGAGGGAAAACATGGAAGGATGGGGAGAAAGAGGGAAAACAGATGGAAGGATGGCAGAGAATGAGGGAAAACATGGAAGGATGGCAGAGAATGAGGGAAAACTTGGAAGAATGGGGAGAAAGAGGGAAAACATGGAAGGATGGGGAGAAAGAGGGAAAACAGATGGAAGGATGGGGAGAAAAGAGGGAAAACAGATGGAAGGATGGCAGAGAATGAGGGAAAACATGGAAGGATGGGGAGAAAGAGGGAAAACAGATGGAAGGATGGGGAGAAAAGAGGGAAAACAGATGGAAGGATGGGGAGAGAAAGAGGGAAAACGGATGGATGGGGAGAGAGACTCTGGATGGAAGGATGGGGAGGGAAAGAGGGGAGATGGATGAAAGGATGCAGAGAGAAAGGGGAAAGACTGGAAGGATGTGGAGAGAGAAGGGACAGTGAACAGAAAAGGGTACAGAGATACAGAGACACTGGTTAGAAAGAGGGAGAGAGAGACATTAGATGGAAGGATCAGGAGAGAGGGTAGATGGATGAAAGGATGGGGAGAGAAATAGGGAAGACGCTGGATGGAAAGGTAGGGAGAAAGAGGTGACACTGGACGGAAGGATGCAGAAAAAAAGAGGGGAGACTACTGGAAGGATGGGGAGAGAGAGGGGAGACTGGAAGGATGGGGAGAGAAAGAGGAGAGCTGCTGGATGGAAAAGGGGAGTAGTGAAAGACTGGAGAATAAGAGGAAGGGGCATGGGGAGAACAAGGGTGAGAAAAAGATGAAAAGCCATAAGTAGATGAAGGAAATTAAAGAATGGATAGTAAGAATGAATTAAATCAGGACAGAGAGAGAGAGGCAGAAAAATATTGAAGAAAGCAAAGAAAAAGGAGAGAAAAATGACAAATGGCCAGGAAAACCTGGCAGAAGAGTTAAGCAAATACGAAGGAAAGCAGAATCTAGAGACTGGGAGCGACACAATGAGAAAAAGTAAATGGCCATACAAGAAAGGTAAAGAAAATAATTTTATTTTTAATTTAGGATAAAGTAATATGGTACCTGTGTTAATGAAGTTTCAGAGACCAATACTTCCTTCCTTAGGTCAGGCGAGGATACCGTAACAGCATTATACTGACCTGAGGCAGGAGGTTTTGGCCTCTGAAAGCTCACTGAAAAGGGTGTTAGGCTATTAAATAAATTTTCTGAAATCTGATGCACTGAAAAGCAGCACTTTACCCTGTGTGACAAATGCATCTGATTAGCATGACTAAATTTTGCTGGGGGAGGGGGGTACAGAGAAAATTTTGTGCCCACCTACTTTGGGTTCAGGCCCATCCAAAATTGGCAGTCTGGCTACGCCACTGATTGAAACACACAAGCCCCTCCACCCCTACAAGGTGGTGTCCCTTCGGAGGGGATGATATTTTGTCTTTTATTCTCTTTTTCTTACCTAGCCCATCCAGATGTCATCCAATATTCTATTTTCCCCCATAGAGCAACATCTGTAGTCTAATTCTAGTACATGGATAGCCTCTAAACATCGAGCTTAGCTTTTCTTCCCTTCTGCCAGCAACAAAAGCAGGCCAAGGAACAAAAGCCTACCCCAGAAACCAACATCAGGTCTTTCATTTGAAACTGTGCTGCCCACTTAATCAGTAGCTTTACCCTCTGTAGATTATTTAATTAATACGCTTTGAATTAATATTTTGAAGCACAGCTCTTTCCAATGTTTATTACCATTATAATACTGCTTACAGAGAACCACCACAGTACACAGTACTGTGCAAGATAATTTGGCTGGTCACAATGCCAATGCCTAGAAGTGTTTATAATTTTTAGTCTGAGCCCAGGAAGATTAAATGATATGCTTCAGCTGATGGAGCTGATGCACAGATGTGTGCTCTAAAATCATTCATTTGCAGAAAGTATGTGCTAACATTTACACCAGTCTTTGGGCTGGTGTAAATGTTAACGACTATTTGTACATGCGATCTTTAACATCTATGCTAATATTTTATAAAATCAAGTAGGCTTGTACTTAGCTTCATAAAAGAGGTACATGAAGATGTGCTTTTCAGGGATGGGCAAGCTGTAGAACTAGAGATCATGAGTTGAGGTTACAGGGTGGGAGACTTAGGATCAATATCAGGAAATATTTTTTTGGTAACAGAGTTTATTTTGGATATATATACATATCACCCCATAAATAAAGGACCTGATATTTAATACTATTTAATTGGCCCAGGAATGACTCCTGACTAAGCACTAATATTCGGTGCGAGATAGCCAGTTATCTCTGCTGAACACTAGTGCTTACTGTATACCCCGGGACTCTATATATTGTGCTGAGATTTCTGGGTGGAAATCAAACTGTATTTCATAACATTGCACATAACATAATTAATTAAGCTAATCAGCGGTGATTATTGGATATTAACAACCAATTATCAGCACTAATTGGCATTAATTAGAATTTACATGCACTACTTGCTAAGCGTATTCTGTAACGTGGTGTGAGTAAATATAAGTTGCATGGTTGAAAAGTGGGTGTGGTTATGTGTGGAATGGGAGTGGGTCATGGGCGTTTCTACATTGTTATAGAATACACCCGCTCCACGCATAATTTAGATGTCAGGATTTTTAACAGATTCAAAATATAAAATCAATAATAATGAAGAAAAACAACATATATTTATATATCAAGAATCAAATTAAATTAGATCTGTCCTAACAGTCCATAGTATAGAGGTGGGAAGCAAACAAACTGCCAAGTTTTATTACTTATACAGTAGGAAAAAGGAAGTCATATTTCAAACAATTATTAATTACGGAGTAGA
This sequence comes from Microcaecilia unicolor, assembly GCF_901765095.1. NCBI lineage: Eukaryota > Metazoa > Chordata > Amphibia > Gymnophiona > Siphonopidae > Microcaecilia > Microcaecilia unicolor. Next base: position 71,944,278 of record NC_044037.1, read on the forward strand.
AGTTGGTAAGACTAGAGACGGGTGAGACATAGCCACTGGTGACCTAGAATCTAAGAATGTCTTTAAATGCTTGGGGTCAAAGAAAATATATTTGATTGAGTTCTGCTTAATAACACACTTGCAAGGGAGTTCAGCCAAAAAAGTGCACTCAGTTGTTGGACCCATGATTTAAAACCATGAATGACTGGTGACATTTCTGTGTCATTGAAATAATTTTTGTGTACTTTTGAATGTGGTATTAGATACCACTGAGATAAGCATAATTGCCTCCCCCTTAGGTGTGTCTCGGGGCAGGTGTAAATGCTGAAAGGGAACGTTTATAAAATATATGTGTATTCCCATTGCAAAATGAGAAATATATGTGTATTTCTTGACCTGTTCAAAACATGCGTAGGGCACACCCACTTTAAATCTGTGCTTCCTACAGCATCTACATGTATAAATAGCAGAACTGTAATTACATATGTAAGACATATAAGTGAAATGCCACTATGTACAAATGACATATGCCACGTTTACTATGTATTGAATCTGCATAATATTTGTGAGTAGTTATTGTCAGTTTTTTTTCCTTGTAGCTGCCTGCATTAAAACATCTGCATAATGGATTCAAATACCACCTGTGAGATAATGATTTCATTTCTATTCCCAAGACCTTACTGAAAACATTTTTTGCTACCTTATTTTAAAAATCTATCCTCCACCCCAACAGAAGATGGGATCTTAATAACACAAGAAGTTCTCAAAAATGTGGTCTGGCAAATAAAAATGCAACAGTATTAGGATAATTAGTTGAAACTAACATCATTGGTAACTAAGGGCCCTGTTTACTAAGACGCATGAGTGTTTTTAACGTGCCTACAATTAGCGCATGCGCTAACTGTAGGCACCTATAGGGATATTGTACACGCATACATGGTTAACATGCCTATAACGCAGCTTAGTAATCAGGGCCCTAATAGAGGTTCTTTCATTGTCTTTCCCCCCAGTTTCTCTCTCATCTCTTTCTCTGTACCTGCCCCCCCCCCCCCTTCAGTTTCTCCCTGTTGCTGTTCTGCTTCAGGGCACATCAGCATCAGCCAGCTGTCAATGTTCCTTGCCATTCATACAAATTTTACCAACCTATAAATTATATAAATAACCCTCACAGGATACAGGTTCTTTTATTGTTCATCCCAACCACACCCTCACCCAGTCTCTCTCCACCCATCCATCTCTCCCTCTCTCTCTCTCCCCACAGTCCGTCCCCACAAATCTCTGTATCTCACAACCCGTCCACATTATCTCTGTTGCCCCCAGTTTGTCGGCATCAATCTTTCTTCCTTTCCAGTCAATACCCACAACTCTCCATTCCATTTCTCTTTCACTCTTGACATCTCTCTCCCTGCCCTCTGACCATCTCTGCAATAAACTATCTCTACTTCAATAATGTATGAGGGAAGCTCACACGTCACTATGAAGTTATTTTTTGTGAGATCATTCCTTGTTGAGGCCTTCAAAAGAGTTTGTCTCCCATCCTTCATGAACCACTTCTTAATACTCTCAGGCCTTGGTCTTTCTGCTCAAATAATGGCCCATTGCATTCTTTTTTTGATGTTGTCCCCTCCTCTGATATAGGCTTGTGTCATTGTCATATCCTATTATCATCAGTATCCCTACAACGCCACTGCCTCTGTAGCTTTATATACCCAACCCTGCACTCTTAATGTAGCCTCAGCCATAATTGTCTCCATGACTCTGAGGCTCTCTTTACTATTATAATAGTAAAGAGGGGGGAAGAAGGGGGAAGAGGGGTTGGTGGTTGGGAGGCGAGGATAGTGGAGGGCAGACTTATACGGTCTGTGCCAGAGCCGGTGATGGGAGGCGGGACTGGTGGTTGGGAGGCGGGGAATTTTGCTGGGCAGACTTATACGGTCTGTGCCCTGAAAAAGACAGGTACAAATCGAGGTAAGGTATACACATATGAATTTATCTTGTTGGGCAGACTGGATGGACCATGTAGGTCTTTTTCTGCCGTCATCTACTATGTTACTATCCACCTTATAATTGAAAGAAAAAAACGCCTAGATTTCGACCCAAATCGGGAGATAGACATTTATCTCACAAAAACGAATAAATCGGTATAATGGAAAGCCGATTTTGGACGTTTTCAACTGCACTCCATCGCGGAAGCGTACAAAGTTGACGGGAGTGTGTCAGAGGCGTAGCGAAAGTGGAACTGGGGCGTGGTTATCGGCCGAGGAGAGATGGGCGCCTTTCGCCGATAATGGACAAAAAGTATGGGTTTGTAGCTCAAATTTAGGGCACTTTTCCTGGACCCTGTTTTTTCACGAATAAGGCCCCAAAAAGTGCCCTAAATGACCAGATTACCCCCAGAGGGAATCGGGGATGACCTCCCCTGACTCCTCAAGTGGTCACTAACCCCCTCCCACCACAAAAAATGATGTTTCACAACTTTTTATTTTCACCCTCAAATGTCATACCCACCTCCCTGGCAGCAGTATGCAGGTCCCTGGAGCAGTTGTTAGGGGGTGCAGTGGACTTCAGGCAGGTGGACCCAGGCCCATCCCCCCCTACCTGTTACAATTGTGCTGCTTAATGCTTAGTCGTCCAACCCCCCCAAACCCAGCTGTACCCACATGTAGGTGCCCCCCTTCACCCCTTAGGGCTATAGTAATGGTGTAGACTTGTGGGCAGTGGGTTTTGAGGGGGATTTGGGGGGCTCAACACACAAGGGAAGGGTACTATGCACCTGGGAGCTCTTCTACCTTTTTTTTTGTTTTTGTAAAAGTGCCCCCTAGGGTGCCCGGTTGGTGTCCTGGCATGTGAGGGGGACCAGTGCACTACGACTCCTGGCCCCTCCCACGAACAAATGCCTTGGATTTATTTGTTTTTGAGCTGGGCGCTTTCATTTTCCATTATCACTGAAAAACAAAAACGTCCAGCTCACAAATTGTCGAATAAAACATGGACGTCTATTTTTTTTTGAAAATACGGTTCGGTCCGCCCCTTCACGGACCCGTTCTCGGAGATAAACGCCCATGGAGATAGACGTTTTCATTCAATTATGCCCCTCCACGTAACATGGTCCTGTCATAATCTATTGCATAAGTGACTCTGGAATTGCATCATTGATACTGGAATGAGTTGAGGAAAATGTGATTCTGCTTCTTCAGGAATTTGCATTCCTATGGATATCACTTGTAGACAGAGAACAAAAAAAGCAGTTAGGGCAGCTCAATAGGCTCAAAGGAAGTTTCATTAAAAGTCAATCAAGGTAAACGGTGGTTCCAAGTGCATATATCCAGACTTCAAAAGCAATTTTTAAAAACAGCCCAACATGCTTAGCTGGGAAAAGCTGCTTTTCAGTACCATTATGGGCTTTTGTCTTAGTTCTAAATTGTGAGGCAAAAAAAAAAAAGTAACCCCCTAGAGTTTTTGCTGTTTTCTCAGTAACAGCTTGGAATTTGAACATGAAATTTTACAACTTCATTTGTTCTTACTATCTACATTTATGTGCTGAGTGGAATGTGATTATCTTTCAACACATGAAGTTATAGACTTTTTATCTAGCAATTTTTAGTTAGCAACTTTTTTCTTCGTTTCTGGAGATTTTTGTTGCTCTCTATTTTCTGAAGGTAGATAATTTAGTGGACCAGTAATAATATCTGGGAACCCCTTTGGGGAAAGACTGACACATTTGGTCAGACCATTGATCTTTGTGTTTTGAGGCCTTGTTTGTTTAAATTGTGAGATTTTTCATAGCTCCTCACAGTCTGGGTTAGCCATCCTGTTAGCAAACTGCATGTTTCATGCTCTTTTTGGGATGCACTGTAAAACTATCATTATTTGAAAAAAACAAAACAAGGTACCAGCTTCCTGTTAATGACATCATGGTGACGTGGACTTTTGTCTGGGGAGCAATGTTGGAGGCCTAGCACAAGCTCCACCCAAAGCTGTAAACAATTGCTGAACTCAAGGAAGTGCTGCAGATGATCTGGGGCAGCCTGCCACAGGGACCAATCAACAAGGCTTAAGATAATTGAATGTTGTTTAATAATATTACTTATGTATGATGACTAAATAAGTATGTAAAATTTCTCATTGAAATTCCAAGGGGTTGCTGAGAAAACAGCAAAAAAAACTCTATAGGGGTTACATTTTTTTTTTTGCCCCACCCTGTAAATGAAGTTCATTTTAAGAGGTGGATATACAAAAATATCCAACTCACAAAACAATTTGCCATCTGCCCCCGATGCAGTCACTGTGACGCTAAAACACATTGGACTGTGTCACAATACACCTAGCCACCTGCCTGGGGCTACCCTGCGGCCACTTAGAGGGTCTATCCCCAGCATAGCTCAGGTCTGCCTGCACCTGCCGCTTGTGCTCTAGACTAGCACCTCCTCCCACCGACTGGGTCATAACTGCCTCTAGGCAAGTCTCCCGCTCTCAAATTCTCCCCAGTGATTTCTAGGTTACTGGGCCACACTCCCAGTGGTCCCACAGTTCCCAGAAAGCACTCACAGACCCAACACACAAACCACCAGGATTCTTTATCAGTCCAGACAGGCAGAGGCAATAAACTGAAAAGGAATGCAACCATCAAACAATAACAGGTAACAGAAATATGGATCAATTATAACACTAACTACACATTTGCTTACTTTCTGAAAGGTACCTGGGAAGATCAGGATATATAACTGTTTGTTTACTGAGCCTCAGCAAAGAGATCCTGCTCTCTTTTCTTCCTGGCTAAGACTGGAGGCAAAACCAGTACACTCTAAAGGTAATGAGCTCCTGGGCCAATCAGAGCCCAGTCAACAAGATTTCAAATATACACTGCTTTTTGCTTCTTGTTTGTGGCAAACTACAGTAAAGAACGCTCAGTTCTCTGTAACAACTTTACAGCAAAGAAACACCACCTGCTGGTCAAATAGGAGAAATACACTTCAGGACATAATTAAGACAGGAGAATATCCAATACATTTTACAGGCTTAAAGCACACTGTTTCTTCACAGACATTTTTTAGAATTGCTTTTGCATTCTGGATATATGTACCAGGAACCAACTTTTACCTTGACTGAGTTTTAATAAAACTTCCTTTGAGCCTATTGAGCTGCCCTACTGATCTTTTTGTTCTCTGCATGCGCTTTGCCTCTTTCTCTCTGTATCACTTGTAGACCCCAGAGCCCAACACTATATGTACACACTCACTGCTGTGAGGATAATTTTGTAACAGGACAACACCAGTTAGTGCATGTTCTGGTAGAATGGCACTTAGGTTGCTAACACATGTACAGTGGGGGAAATAAGTATTTGATCCCTTGCTGATTTTGTAAGTTTGCCCACTGACAAAGACATGAGCAGCCCATAATTGAAGGGTAGGTTATTGGTAACAGTGAGAGATAGCACATCACAAATTAAATCCGGAAAATCACATTGTGGAAAGTATATGAATTTATTTGCATTCTGCAGAGGGAAATAAGTATTTAATCCCTCTGGCAAACAAGACCTAATACTTGGTGGCAAAACCCTTGTTGGCAAGCACAGCGGTCAGACGTCTTCTGTAGTTGATGATGAGGTTTGCACACATGTCAGGAGGAATTTTGGTCCACTCCTCTTTGCAGATCATCTCTAAATCATTAAGAGTTCTGGGCTGTCGCTTGGCAACTCGCAGCTTCAGCTCCCTCCATAAGTTTTCAATGGGATTAAGGTCTGGTGACTGGCTAGGCCACTCCATGACCCTAATGTGCTTCTTCCTGAGCCACTCCTTTGTTGCCTTGGCTGTATGTTTTGGGTCATTGTCGTGCTGGAAGACCCAGCCACGACCCATTTTTAAGGCCCTGGCGGAGGGAAGGAGGTTGTCACTCAGAATTGTACGGTACATGGCCCCATCCATTCTCCCATTGATGCGGTGAAGTAGTCCTGTGCCCTTAGCAGAGAAACACCCCCAAAACATAACATTTCCACCTCCATGCTTGACAGTGGGGATGGTGTTCTTTGGGTCATAGGCAGCATTTCTCTTCCTCCAAACACGGCGAGTTGAGTTCATGCCAAAGAGCTCAATTTTTGTCTCATCTGACCACAGCACCTTCTCCCAATCACTCTCGGCATCATCCAGGTGTTCACTGGCAAACTTCAGACGGGCCGTCACATGTGCCTTCCGGAGCAGGGGGACCTTGCGGGCACTGCAGGATTGCAATCCGTTATGTCGTAATGTGTTACCAATGGTTTTCGTGGTGACAGTGGTCCCAGCTGCCTTGAGATCATTGACAAGTTCCCCCCTTGTAGTTGTAGGCTGATTTCTAACCTTCCTCATGATCAAGGATACCCCACGAGGTGAGATTTTGCGTGGAGCCCCAGATCTTTGTCGATTGACAGTCATTTTGTACTTCTTCCATTTTCTTACTATGGCACCAACAGTTGTCTCCTTCTCGCCCAGCGTCTTACTGATGGTTTTGTAGCCCATTCCAGCCTTGTGCAGGTGTATGATCTTGTCCCTGACATCCTTAGACAGCTCCTTGCTCTTGGCCATTTTGTAGAGGTTAGAGTCTGACTGATTCACTGAGTCTGTGGACAGGTGTCTTTCATACAGGTGACCATTGCCGACAGCTGTCTGTCATGCAGGTAACGAGTTGATTTGGAGCATCTACCTGGTCTGTAGGGGCCAGATCTCTTACTGGTTGGTGGGGGATCAAATACTTATTTCCCTCTGCAGAATGCAAATAAATTCATATACTTTCCACAATGTGATTTTCCGGATTTAATTTGTGATGTGCTATCTCTCACTGTTACCAATAACCTACCCTTCAATTATGGGCTGCTCATGTCTTTGTCAGTGGGCAAACTTACAAAATCAGCAAGGGATCAAATACTTATTTCCCCCACTGTAAGTGCTAATTTTCTGTGCCGTTACTTGCACAAGGAGTGTGCAACCACAGGTGCCTACTTATCAAATTGTCCTTTTAATGCACATGGTAATTCCCTGAAACAATAAACACTGGGTATTATTATAGAGAGTTATCTAAACATTGTCATGACAAGATAATAATGGTTGTTTCAAGTTCAGTTTATCTAGAGGCAAATACATCACTGACAGTGAAATGTGCTTTAAGAATTGACGGTGCATCAGTTCTTAAGACAGGAAAAATATTTCACAAACATTTCTAGAGCAGAACAACATCCTCTGCAAACTACACAATTGCAAAAAAATATATGTTTATAGAGTTTTTAGAATTTTGACAGCTATTATTTCATGAAATGCAATTGGTAATGCTATTTTAAAGAGAGGATGGGAGCAAGGACTCTATGGTGCTCATTTTCAAAACATATGGCTGTCTCAAAAGACTGAAATGGACGTCCATGTGCTTGAAACATCCAAATCCCAATTTTGCAAAGGCAGAATAATGAGGTCTAACATTGTTGTATGTCCATATAGCAAGGATGTAACTTTAGGGCAGGACTAGGGAGGGCATGAAATCCGGACATCCAAAAGCAATTACTGAAAGGGAAGAAATGCCCATGTCTAAAAAGAAGGATGTCCTTATTTAGACCTGTTTCAACAATGTCCAGGTTACAGCAGCTGACTACTGGATGGATTAAGGCGTGACACCTCCTTAATACCCCAGAGGTTGTTCTCCCTCTCCCCTTAAAGTGAAAGCAGAAGGGGATACCAAGCTCTATGACAGCTTCAGGTATTGTAGGAATTCTTAAGAGAGGCAGAAGCAGGTCTCAGGAGTGGCCTAGTGGTTAGTGCAGTAGACTGTCAAGGGACCCAAGTTCAAAACCAGCTTGTACTCTTTAGTTTTTTTTAAATTATGAGCCCCACTAGGAACAGAAAAATACCTACTGTACCTAAATACATGACACCTACAAGCCTGAAGGTAGAGTGGGTATCTCTAGCGTTAGCGCATGCTAATTTTTAGTACATGCTAAAATTGCTAGCGCACCTACAATGTGATTTGCCAGCTTCTTTTCGAAAGAGATCGCCGGCCATCTTCCGACACAAATCGGGAGATGGCCGGCCATCTCCTGAAGCCAGCCAAATCGGTATAATGGAAAGCCGATTTTGGCCGGCTCCAACTGCTTTCTGTCGCAGAGCCAGCCAAATTTCAAGGGGGCGTTTCGGTAGGGTAGCGAAGGCAGGATGGGGCGTGGTTACGAGATGGCCGGCTCTGACGAGCATTTCGCCGGCTTCACTTGGTCCATTTATTTTCAGGACCAAGTCTCAAAAAAGTGCCCCAATTGACCAGATGACCACTGGAGGGAATCGGGGATCACCTCCCCTTACTCCCCCAGGGGTCACCAACCCCCTCCCATCCAAAAAAAAACCCCTTTTCTGCCAGCCTTTATGCCAGCTTGAAATGTCATACCCAGTTCCCTAACAGCAGTATGCAGATCCCTGGAACAGTTTTTAGTGGGTGCCATGCACTTCAGGCAGGTGGACCCAGGCCCATCCCCCCCCCCCCCACCTGGTTCACTTGTGGTGGTAAATGGGAGCCCTCCGACCCCCCCCCAAAACCCACTGTACCCACATCTAGGTGCCCCCTTCACCCATAAGGGCTATGGTAATGGTGTAGAGTTGTGGGGAGTGGGATTTGGGGGGCTCAGCACCCAAGGTAAGGGAGCTATGCACCTGGGAGCTATTTTAATTTTTTTTTTTTAATTTTTAGCAGTGCCCCCTAGGGTGCCCGAATGGTGTCCTGGTATATGAGGGGGACCAGTGCACTACAAATTCTGGCTCCTCCCTCGACCAAATGCCTTGGATATGGCCGGGTTTGAGATCGCCGGCATTAGTTTCCATTATGGGCGAAAACTGATGCTATCTCAAACCCGGCTATCTTTGACATTTGGCCGGCCCCAACTGTATTATCGAAACGAAAGATGGCCGGCCATCTTTTTCGATAATACGGTTCGGGACCGCTTTTTGCGGCGCCGGCCATCTAGATGGGCGGCGCCGTTCGATTATGCCCCTCTTAGTAAACAGGGCCCAATATTTGTATGCTACAGCTATTAGAGCTAGCTATTTCCTGCTCCTAGTTAATGGAATCTATTAAAGTAGCATCAAACCTTCAGCGCTGTATTAAAAATACATATATTGTGGGATGCAAAGAGAAATGGGACTTGATATACTGCCTTTCTGAGGTTTTAGCAACTACATTCAAAGTGGTTTACATATATTCAGGTACGTATTTTGTACCAGGGGCAATAGAGGGTTAAGTGACTTGCCCAGAGTCCCAAGGAGCTGCAGTGGGAATTGAACTCAGTTCCCCAGGATCAAAGTCCACTGCACTAACCACTAGGCTACTCCTCCACTCTGAGAGACAGTAAAAGCATGGGAAAGGAAACTTACTGTCAGTTTTCTTCTATTTATATTAAATAATTTATTTTTTTAATTAATTTTCCAACTGACAAAACTTAGAATTTGACTCCTTCTGGAAATCTTTCCATGCCATGAATAAGGTCTGGTGGTGGTTAGAACATACAGCAGCCTGCCTACGTCAGTTGTCCTACCTAGCATTCACTGCTGCTTTTTCAATAAGAAATTTTTCTATAGGCAGTGATTGGTGAAGAATGCTTTTTCAGTTCAAACATCTTTGCGTACGTGGAATTACATAAAAGCCAATAGAAAAAATTCAGCTTACCTGAAGTGTTTTTATTATTACATATTGTTTTGCTCTTTTCATCAGGTTTATTGTAATAAAGAGTCCAAGATTATACATTTGGGAAGTATAAACCACGACAGGTTGCTATATCTTCTGAAAAAGCAGTGTTTGTTATACCTTTCAGGAGAGACCAACAGGCTCATTTTCGAAAGAGAAGGACACCCATCTTTCAACACAAATCGGAAGATGGGCGTCCTTCTCACAGGGTCGCCCAAATCGGTATAATCAAAAGCCGATTTTGGGCATCCCCAACTGCTTTCCGTCGCGGGGATGACCAAAGTTCACGGGGGAGTGTCAGAGGCATAGCGATGGCGGGACTTGGGCATGCCTAACACATGGACGTCCTCGACCCATAATGGAAAAAAAGGGTGTCCTTTGGACGACTTTACCTGGTCCTGTTTTTCTTACGACAAAGGCACAAAAAGGTGCCGGAACTGACCAGATGACCACTGGAGAAAATCGGGGATGACCTCCCCTTACTATTCCAGTGGTCACTAACCCCCTCCCACCCTTCAAAAAAAATCTTAAAAAATATTTTGTGCCAGCCTCAAATGTCATATTCAGGTCCATCGCAGCAGTATGCAGGTCCCTGGAGCAGTTTTAGTGGGTGCAGTGCACTTCAGGCAGGCGGACTGAAGCCCATCCCCCCCACCTGTTACACTTGTCGTGGTAAATGTGAGCCCTCGAAAACCCACAAGAAACCCATTATACCCACATTTAGGTGCCCCCCCTTCACCCGTAAGGGCTATGGTAGTGGTGTGCAGTTGGGGGTAGTGGGTTGGGGGGGGGGGTTTGGGGGGCTCAGCACACAAGGTAAGGGAGCTATGTACCTGGGAACAATTTATGAAGTCCACTGCAGTGCCCCCTAGGGTGCCCGTTTGGTGTCCTGGCATGTCAGGGGGAACCAGTTCATTACGAATGCTGGCTCCTCCCACAACCAAAGGGCTTGCATTTGGTCGTTTCTGAGATGGGCATCCTTGGTTTCCATTATCACCGAAAATCAGAAACAACCAAGTGTAGGGACAACCATCTCTAAGGACGACCTAAATTTCAAGATTTGGGCGTCCCCGACAGTATTATCGAAACGAAAGATGGACGTCCATCTTGTTTCGATAATACGGGTTTCCCTGTCCCTCCATCGGGACATTTTGCGAGGACGTCCTCAGCAAAACTTGGGCGTCCCTTTTGATTATGCCCCTCCAAGTCATATTTCTATATCAGTCATACTATACTCCACACAGAGTTTACATCTGTAAATGAACTCTATTTCCAATGTTCAGGGGAAATTTCAAGGCCAAGGATAATAAAAGTTATACCATTTTTATTTTTTATAGTGAACTGAAAGATTTTTGTTAAGTTCGCCATTGATAATAATCTGAAAATTCTAGGTATAATTATAGATAAACATTTAAATTTTGATACTCAAGTTTCCTCAGTAATCACAAAATCTTTCAGGTCTCTTTGGAAACTAAAAAGGATCAGACTCAATTTCTCATCAGAAACATTCAGTCTATTGGTACAATCATTAACATTATCCCAATTGGATTACTGTAATGCCATATATGCTGACTGTAAGGAGTACCTGTTGAAAAAATTCCAAACAGCTCAAAACACTGCAGCAAGGTTCATATACAAAATCTCTCGTTTTGAAAGTGCCTCCCCTTTATTAATCAAATTACACTGGCTTCCCATCAAAGCGAGAATCACCTTCAAATTATGTACCTTTATCTTTCAAATACTAAATGGCACAACTCCAGACTATATGGTACCATTAATAAACTTACCTCAAAGACACACTAAATATGAGGCAAGAAACCATCTCAGACTACACCTCCCAAATTGCAAAAACATGATCTACAAAACTGTTCACTCTGCAGACTTCACTTACCTAGGAACCAAATGGTGGAACTCCTTACCACCCAAAATAAAAAATATACAGGAATATACTAGATTCCGCAAAATCCTCAAATTGTCCTATTCAATCAAACCCTCACAAAGAACGACCATATCTCAAACAATTAATTATTACCTGAATTGGTTATTACTCTATTTACCATTAACTTTCTTTTTGCTTCATGTACAATTTCTCATTCATAATAGATTTTCTAAATGTTAAAAATCCATAGTTATCCCAGTATGTTTATGATATTGTATAGTAAAATCGGATTCTTACTGCAAATTATTCTTATGCATTATTCTTTGTTATGTATCCTATACTGTTTATTGTAAGCCACATTGAACTCAAACCTGTTTGGGATAATATGGGATATAAATGTCAAAAATAAATAAAACAGATTTCAATATAACAACTGCAAAAGAGAGATCAGAATTTCTCCAATTTTTCTCTAGACTTCTTTTCATTGTTAAAGTATTGTAGCATGTGACAATGTCCCTGCTTCCACATGACAGAACCAACATGCATTATTGGATTAGCTTTTAAACTTATTCAGTCATGTCATCCCTTTTATCTCACTTGTTAATTCCTTGTGCTCCTTCTAGAGTACTTAGGTCTTCACATAAAACTTTGACAGTTCCTTCATTCCAATATATTTGTTTAGACTCTATAAGACAATTGATTTTTGCAGTGACAGCTGCAACATTATGGAATGCTGCCAGAATATTTGCACCATGAAACCTCTCTGATGAAGTTTAAACAAGGTCTAAAAACATTTCTTTCTCAAACTGCTTTTGATTAATAGATCGGTTACATCATTTAGTGTTAGGGATGCTGCTGGCTCTGAAACAATATATTAAGAACACTATTTTTACTGTCTTATTCTTTTATATTATATTTTTCAGTTATTTGATTGATGAAACATTTTATGGAATCCGTTTACTAAGAGATGGTAAGAACTAATGCTTGCTTCCTATGCGCCAAAATGCAGTACCGTGGGACGTGCTCAGGCACCCTGCGGTAATTCAGGCATTTGTGCACACTTTCCCGCACTTTGTATTTTTTAGCATTGGGGGCATGTTTGGGCGGAGAGTATGCGTGCCCAGCACTAAAGGGAAGATTCTATATTTGGTGCTTAAAAAATCGGCATGGAAATCAATGCCAACTCAGTGTATTGATTAAGTGGAGCCTAGATTTAGGCATAGTATATAGAATATGCTTAGTTGATATCTCAGCACCTAAAACTATGCGTCTCCATTTACACCATTGAAAATGTGGCGTAAATCTCTGCAAGTAGATTTAGGCGCCTGGGCCATATTCTATAACTACGCATGTAAATTTTGGAACACCCACAAAATGCCCATTTCCCCGCCCATAGCCACAGCCCGTTTTGCCTGCACATGTTAGAAGTTAGGCGCACTGTGTTACAGAATGTGCTTAGGGCGTCGTTTACTAAGGCGCGCTCATATTTTTAGGGTACCCTAAAATTGTGGAAATGCATAGGTATCTCTAATGTTTAGCGTGCCTACAATTTTAGTGCACGGAAAAATGTGAGCGTGCCTTAGTAAGCTGTGCATATAAATTCTAATTATTGACAATTAGTGCTCAATATTGCTTCTTATGAGCTGTTATCAATGCTGATTAGCTTGTTAAACCAATTAAGTTATGCGTGTTGTTATAGAATGTGCTTTGGTTTCAACACGGATCTCTAGAAAATGTTCCACTCAATGTGGAAACTCAAACGCGTGAAACAATTCTTCCCGAGGAGAACATTTTGCAACCTGATACAATCAATGGTACTAAGCCATGTAGACTGCTGCAATGGAATTTATGCGAGATGCAAAGAACAAACCTTAAAGAAACTTCAGACTGCTCAAAACACGGCAGCTAGGCTTATCTTCGGAAAAACGCGATTTGAAAGTGCAGAACCCCTTCGCGAAAAGCTACACTTGCCCTCAATACTGCCAATAAGAACTGAGGAGTCCTTTAACAAAGGTGCACTAGCGTTTTTAGTGCGTGCTAAAAATAAGGACATGCTAAATGCTAGAGACACCCATAGGAATATATGGGAGTCTCTAGTGTTTAGAATGCGCTAAAAGTTAGCGTGCACTAAAAACACTAGTGTGCCTTTATAAAAGACCCCTTAGAAAGGCAATACATCCAGCATCCGACAAATGTATTAAAGCAAGAGATCCAAAATGTAAAATACCAATATAATTCTCAATTAAGCTCCCAGGAGGGTATCACAGTAGTCACTACAATGGCCAGATGTGATACTGATCACAATAAAGTTGGATGTCTATTAACTCAACATTTCAAAGGTAAGAAGGTCAGAAAGTATGTTAGTAGCTTAATCATTCCAGAGGGTAAGAAAATAACAGCTCAGAAAGATATTTCTGTTCAATTTCACAGTTTATATAAAACATTTCATACATGAGAGATAGCAAGTCCTGGGTCAGCATGAGAGGATTTGAACAGAGTTCAAGGAAATCCAGGAGGTGCTAATATCCTTGCCACTGAACAAGGTTCCTGGCCTTGACAGCGTTACCCATGAATATTACAAAATATTTAGGAGGGGAGTTATCAAAAGCTACATTAGAGCACTAACCCACATTATTAAAGTGGAAATATATTCTGTTCCTCAATTCCTTTTTACATATGGGTGTTGGGGGAGGGGCAGAGGGGGCAATTGATCCTTCCATCCCCCCCTCTTCCCCGGATTTCATAGCCATTCACTGCTGCCTGCTACTTCTACTATTCCCATTCACTCAAGCATTGTGATGGGTAATGAAAAAAAAATTACTTTGCCCTCCCCCCACTTGAAGAAATTCCTGCCTACACTACTGTTTTCACAGTCCATGTACAGAAAAGATACAGGAACTTGCTGTTTATATTCAGATCTCTGCCAAGTCAAAAGTTCCAGAAGAGGATTACCACTATTTATTTAAAAGATTTGGGTTTAGCTGATGTCTTTCTCAGTAGATCAAGGAGAGTTACATTCAGGTACAGTAGGTATTTTCCTGTCCCCAGAAGACTTACAATCTAAGGAGGCAATGCAGAAAGCTTGTATTAGAGCTGTGCACTGATGGCTTAACGCATGACTTCTAATACAAGCTGAACACACAATGTTGCTTGCCGATGCAGTAAACAAATTATATGCAGATAGGACCTAGGAAAACTTGTGCACCAGTCAATGAGCGCACACAGGAAGCATATGCGTATGGTTCTGTGCCAATGGCGGTTGTGCTTTGCACATGTCTGAGCGGAAACACATATCAGCACACATCTGCATATAATTTTTGCAGTGCTAATATTTATGCACGGAATAGCATTCCAGCACATGTGAAGATATGTGCTGATACAATTTTTATTTGCTCAGATCTATGCGCAGCTGTAGCTGGTCTTAGCACAAAACATCACCTCCCCCATTCTCTTTTTTTTTTTTAAATCCATGCTCTTCATGGAGGGCATGAAACGTTGGCAGGAATAAAGAAGAACAGGCATTAAATCCTCACAGATGCTACTGTAGAAGAATGAACTGACCCTTCTATGCCTCCTCAGATGTGGCATTAAAGCTCATAAATTGTGCCCAGCCTTAAAATCTTCTGTTCATTTCTCTGCTTCAGGGTGGAATAGATAATAGGCTCATTACCATGAATTTTAATATGCTGCACACTGGTGTCCAACACATGGCTTTGTGCAGGGTTAGCTTCTGAACAAAATCCTTTCCTGCATCATGCGCCCATAAAATTGTGTGCAGACGTCGTGTTAACTCCACACTGATGTCTCTACAAGCTCTCTGCATTGGCCACTTAAGTTTGTACCTGAGGCAATGAAGAATTAAGGGGGTCTTTTACAAAGGCATGCTAGCATTTTTAGCGCACTCTAATGATTAGCGTGTGCTAAATGCTAGAGATGTCCATAGGAATATATGGGCATCTCTAGCATTTAGCATGCACTTATTTTTAGTGCACACTAAAAATGCTAGCATGCTTTTGTAACAGGATCCCTTTGAGTTGCCCAAGGTCACAAGTAGCCCCGGTGGGATTTGATCCAGGCTTCCTTGGTTTTTGAGCCCCCAGCTGTAAAGTCTATGGGAGCAATTCTGTAACTTTGTGCCTCCAGTTAGGTGTAGTATGCGTTTGTCAAGATGCCATTATTGAATACCAGCATAAACCCAAACTGGCACGCCTACATTCAGGTGCCACTATTTTCACCAGGTCAATGACAGACGTAAATGGACATGCCTAAGTGTGCCATGCAAGGCACATAACTTATAGTATTCTATAAATTACATGCGTATATTGGAGACACGTCCATGCTCCACCCATGAGCATGCCCCCTCGCAGTAAAGAAACAGAAGAACTAACCTACACAGGCATCACACAGAAAAAAATCAAACAGCAAAGGTGACCAAAAGCAAACAAAGAAGTCCACACTAAAGGTGCTAGAAAGTTTTTTATTGATTTTCAATAGAAATCAAACAAAATAAAACATGGAAAAGAAAATAAGATGATACCTGTTTTATTGTTTTATGTTCTCTCCTGTCCTGCACACTACTGCAATACCCTACCCACCCCCATCCCCCACCACCACACCATCTCTACTGTCCTCCCTGAGCCCATTCGCCAGGCCCCCTCCCTACCCATCTTCGAATCCTTGCTCAAAGCCCACCTCTTCAATGTCGCCTTCAGCACTTAACCACCATACCTCTATTCAGGAAATCTAGACTGCCCCAACTTGACATTTCGCCCTTTAGATTGTAAGCTCCTTTGAGCAGGGACTGTCCTTCTTTGTTAAACTGTACAGCGCTGCGTAACCCTAGTAGCACTCTAGAAATGTTAAGTAGTAGTAGTTTATTGGACATAACTTAATACATTTCTTGATTAGCTTTCGAAGGTTGCCCTTCTTTGTCAGATCAGAAATATGCAAATGTGGTAGATGACAGTATATATAAGAAAAACTTCCAAGCATTTCATTGACAGTCTAACAGGGTGGGGATGGGTAGGAGGTATGCATGGGAATATCAAAGCATTTCAGAGATAGTCTAACAGGATGGGGGTGGATAGGTGAGAGAGGAGAGTGATAAACATAGCAATAGAACTTTATGGTTTATAATGGGCTAGAAAACCCAGATCTTTGTTAAGTCCTGTCTGTTGGGTGTCAAAATATTCAACCATTCTGACTTCAAAGGTCTTACGTTCCTGTATTGTTTTAAAGTTGCCTTTCAGGATTCTTACTATGAAGTCACTGGTACAGTGATCTGGTTTTGTAAAGTGCTGGCCCACAGTGGTGGGAACCCGGCTGGCACCAGTATTGTTCATGTGATGTCTATGTAAATTAAATCTTGTCTTTAGCATCTGGCCTGTTTCTCCAATATAGCATCTCTTTTGCATCTGGCCTGTTTCTCCAATATTGCATACCTCCTACCCATCCCCACCCTGTTAGACTGTCAATGAAATGCTTGGAAGTTTTTCTTATATATACTGTCATCTATCACATTTGCTTATTTCCGATCTGACGAAGAAGGGCAACCTTCAAAAGTTAATCAAGAAATGCATTAAGTTATGTATTAAGTTATGTCCAATAAAAAAAGGTATCATCTTATTTTCTTTTCCATGTTTTATTTTGTTTGATTTCTATTGATTACCTTTAAAAGTGGACTAACACGGCTACCACATCACTCTATTATTGATCTTCAAAAGACCAAATTAAAAGGTGCTGCAAGGTTTTTATTTATCTTTAAAAAGAGTCGACATGAATCGTGTTTTGGCCAAAAGGAGACCTGCATCAGGAGTCTGAAGAACTAGCAGGAATATATATATATCAACCCACTATACCTTGTATCATGTAACCAGTATGCACCTCTTTGGATCCAAAGAGGCAGACATTGTTTGTTGCAATTTTAGCTGAGAGTTCTTGTAGTTTTTTGCAAGTAATTTGTTTGCTGATGGTGCATACAGGTTACATGATACAAGGTATAGTGGGTTGATATATATACTCCTGCTAGTTCTTCAAACTCCTGATGCAGGCCTTCTTTTGGCCAAAACACGATTTGTGTCAAGTCTTTTGAAGATCAATAAAAACCTTGTAGCACCTTTAGTGTGGACTTCTTCTATGTTTGTTTTTTTTCACCTTCATTGTTTTGCAGTTACACAATGAAGACAATTCTGTTACAGTGTGCCTATATAGTGCCTATTCTATACACTAAAGTGCCCATTTTCCTTAAAAGAATACTAGTGTAACAGGTAAAACACGTGTATAACTTAGGTGTGAGCATGCCAGCCATAGAGCAACTAAATGCTGGAGATAGCAGTCTGTAAGATATATGAACAGTCTGTAAGGGGTTACGGAGAAGACGGTCTCAGGGAAAGCGAGAGCAACCCCGGGGAGGGAGTATAAGACATGTGCAGATCCCTTCTAGACGGGGAATGCGCCCTATGGTGGTCAAGAGACCAATTAGAATAAGGAATCAGCCTAGGAACCACGATTCCCACAATGCATCTGACCCAACACAAGAGGGGGAGGAGCAGAATTGGGAAATGGTCTCTGATCAGGGTGATGAAGAGCAGCTGAGGGAGCCCTGGGAGGAGGTAGAGGAGATGGAATGGGATAAAAAGGAGGAGAGTGAAGAGGAGAGAATGGAGGTGGCATGTGCACAGACTGCTGGTGCTAAGGTGAAGAGCTTCCTGGCTAAGGTATTGCCTCAACTGTCTGGAAAGGGGAGGACAGGATTGATACAGCTGGGAAGGAACCTGTGGCAGCAAGTGCTTCAGAAGGCTAAGGGTATGAGAAGTTAAATATTGTGTGTTGCAAGGAATTGCTGTGGAACTTGATACTTAGCAACTCACTGAGAGTAAAAGAGAGAGGGGTAAAGGTCATTGAACTATACTCAGCGAATTAACAGGAAATCTCTCTGGCATGGTGAACATGAACTTGTCAAAGACTGCAAAGTGAGATTGTTGTACTGTGTTGCTGAATTCACTACAATTGAACGGCTGTGAATAAAAGTGAATCCCTTTATTATAAGACTGCTGGAGTTTATGTCTGTTTGTTGAGGGTCATTATTGAATGGCAAACTAAAAGAAGCAGTCCTTTGAGGAAGCGGTGGCAGAAGGGCGAGGAATTGAAATTAACCGGTGCTGCAAGGGAGAAAGATCAGCAGTGAAGCATATCTGCTAAGCAGGGTCAACCTGGGCTGAAGAGTCCCATCCATGCTCTGCTCATGTGAATACTTACCTGTACTAATAGTGCTTAGATGGAATTTTAGCATTCATGCAGTATGTGCACACAGGTGCCATTATACTAGTCATTCCACAAAATTAGATCATACATCTCTTGATCTTAAAAGGCTTTTATTCCCACCACTTTAAAACAAGCAATGGCGGACGTGGCCACATTTTGCCTTCCTAGAGGCTGCATCAGGGGCTACAACTATTAGGGTTCCAGAGGGCGCTTGCACCTAATAGTTAGTGGTTAAACCTAATCAAGATGACAGGAATTAGCAGCACAGCAGTCTCCTCACAGTATACTCACAGAGTAACTCCTCATTCAAAAGTGAAAGTTCTAGATGTAAAAAAAATATTAACCTGCTGTTTACTAAACCATTCTAGCGGCTGCTGCGTGGCAGTGCCAACACAGCCCATTCAAAGTGAATGGGCTGTGTTGGCATTAGTGTACAGCAGTCGCTAGCACAGCTTAATAAACAGAGGGGTAAGTTTCTTTAGTGTGGGATTACCTCAAGGAGATGTTAGTGGAGGAGTGGCCTAGTGGTTAGGGTGGTGGACTTTGGTCCTGAGGAACTGAGTTCGATTCCCACTTCAGGCACAGGCAGCTCCTTGTGACTCTGGGCAAGTCACTTAACCCTCCATTGCCCCAGGTACAAATAAGTACCTGTATACAATATGTAAGCCGCATTGAGCTTGCCATGAGTGGGAAAGCGCAGGGTACAAATGTAACAAAAAACAAAAAGGGAAACCAAAAGGTGGAAGGCACCAAGGCAAAGTACTGGATCTCCAAAAGGATAAATCTGTTTATAAAATTCGAAAGGCATGTACATAACACAATCTTCAGAGTTCAGTATACAGGAAGCACTTGACATCAAAAACCCAATACAGGCCGTGTTTCAGCAAATGTGCTTTCATCAAGGTCCTCATTGGAATACATAGGAAGTAAAAGAATAAATGAATCAATGACAAAATGTCATTAAAAATAAATCAATCATAATCTAGACTAAGGGAAGATGTAGAACAAATAAGGTCAAAAAAACTGAAAGTATGTGTGATAATGAATGGGCATGCAATGGAGTGCAAATGGTAAAGTTCAAAAAATAATTATACCAGATCTTACAACAGGACTTACAAGAAGTATGTGCAAAGTGAATGTGCAAATTACTGAATATGAATTGGAAACGTACATCCAAGGATGCTGAAAGAACTTATAGAAATTATGGCAGCTGTGCTGGCTGACTTTTTCAATGCTTCTCTAGAGTTGGGTGTGGTCCCAGCGGACTGGAGAAGGGTGAATGTGGTCCCTCTCCACAAAAGTGGAAGTAAGGAATAGGTTGGAAATTACAGGCCAGTAAGTCTGACTTCTGTAGTAAGTAATTTAATGGAAACACTTTTAATTAATTAATTTATTTATTTCATTTGTACCCCACATTATCCCTCCTTATTGCAGGCTCAATGTTGCTTACAGAGTAAGGTTATGATAAAGTTATGATAAAGTAAGGTTATGATAATGCAGAGAATAGTGAAGTTTCTGGAATCCAATGGATTGCAAGACCCAAGGCAGCATGGTTTCACTAGAGGCAGGACTTGTTGGACAAACCTGATTAATTTCTTTGACTAGGTGACCAGAGAGTTGGATTGAGGGACAGCAAAGCCTTTGACAAGGTTCCACATAGATGACAAACAAACTGAGTGCTCTCAGTATGGGCCCTAAATTTAGGAACTGGGTTAGCAACTGGTTGCGTGCAAGATGACAGAGGGTAGTGGTAAATAGAGTTCACTCTGAGGACAAGCCTGATACCAGTGGTGTGCTGCAAGGTTCAGTTTTTGGGACGATTCTTTTTAACATTTTTGTAAGTGGCATTACTGAAGGGCTATATGGAAAGGTTTGCCTCTGTGCGGATGATACCAAAATCTGCAATAGGATAGACACCCCTGATGGTGTGGATGAGAAAGGACCTAGCAAAGCTTGAAGTGTGGTCCGGAATTTGGCAGCAAAGATTTAATGCTATAAAATGCAGGTCTTACATTTGGGCTGTAAAAAACCACCAGCCTGTTTGTCCAGATTTCTGGCCAAACGGGCAGGCTGGTGGGCAGGCCGTCCTATAGGACAAAAAAGCTCCAAACAAAAAAGCTCCCAACATAACAGCCACTGTCAAAATGGCCTGCCTACAATATAGCCCTTGACAAATTAGCCCCCCCCTGACAAAAGGGCCCGATCAGGCTGCCCAGAATATGGCACTGCATCTTTTTCCTAATAATCTTACCTTGCCAAACAGGATAATGTTGGTAAGACTATGAAAATTTTAATTAGCATGTTGGTGGAAGAATAGTTTCCTTAAACAGCAAAACAGATGATGAATACCTGTTGGTAGCTGTAGAATTTTGTTTATTTATGTATGCTTTATACAATGCAATGCTGGTAGGAGCCTTTATCAGTGAAGATTTCACTTGTAGTTATTATCTATTTTTTGTGATGTGTTATTTTTTTTTCTAAGGGCCTATTTTGTGAAGGGTTATTTTGTGGGAGAGGCCATTTTGTCAAGGGCTATTTTGTTAGGGGCTGATTTGTCAAGGGCTATTTTGTTACAAGGCTGTTTTGTCGGGGCTATTATGTCGGTGTGCCGAGTAAAAAAAGTACACGTGCACATTTTCTCTAAAATGTTGCGCATACTAAAATAGGTTTAAACCTGTGCATGTAGTTGCTATGGAGTAATGTGTGCTTACTTTCCCTTTGAAAACTGGCTTAGCATACAGAATTATCCTCATAATAGAGGTATCAAATATTCTGTGATTTTGCACATTCTAGTTATCCTCCAAAGAAGGAGCACTACATTCTGGCCCTTCTGGGGAGCAGTTTCATTTCTGAGAGACAGGTGCGTAGCCAGATGGCCAATTTTGGGCAGGCCTGAGCCTAAGGTGGGTGGGCATGGCATTCATCCCCCCCCCCCCCCGTTTGCTCCTCTTTCCACCCCTCCCTGCCCACAAACCCCAAATATTAAATACTTGAGCTGGCGGGGATCCCCAAACCCTGCCAGCTGAAGATTTTCTCCTCCTCCTCAAGCAGCCAGCACTCTTCCAAATGGCAGCCAGCAGCACTTGCTTCAAATTGTTACTGCTGCCGGCAGGCCGTGCATGCTCAGTGCTTTTGCTTGTGCGAAAACTGAGCATGTGCAGAAAGGCCAGTCTCAGCCTCAGGTCAAGGCAAGTGCTGCTGGCTGACATTTGGAACAGTGGGGACTGCCCAAGGACAGAAAATCTTCAGCTGGCAAGGTTTGGGGATCCCCACCAGCCACAGCAAGAGTGTCACAATTTTGGGTGGGCCTGAGTCCAAAGTGGGTGGGCCCCAGCCCACCCAGGCCCACCTGTGGCTACGCCACTGCTGAGAGATCAGGTCTATGAGGAAACATAAGCACTGGAAGTGGACTGCACATTTCTCTCTCTCTATGCCCTAAGCCAGGGGGTGTTAACCCAGTCCTCTGGACACATCCAGCCACTCAGGTTTTCAGGATATCCACAATGCATATGCATGAGATAAATTTGCCTGCATTACCTCTATTGTATGCAGATCTTTCTCAGACATATTCATTGTGGATATCCTGAACCCCTGAGTGGCTGAGTGTGTCCTGAGGAATGGGATGATAACCCCTATCCTAAGTCAATCCCAGTTTGGTTGAAGGACAGAAGTGGCAATTTGGTATCTTGTGCTGCTGCTTCCTCTTCCTGCCTACCCACTCCTGAAATGTCACACTTTGAACCATGCATTACTGTATGCTGGTACTTATTACTATACTTTCCACATAAGCAGCAGAACAGTTTACAATGCAATTCCAAATGAAAAGGTCAGATTAAGAGTCTGAAGGAAGGAAAGAAAATAGCAAAGAGGCCCATAGACCACCAGGGATGGGAGCGGAGAGGATGTGGATGGAGTGAGCTATAAAAAAAAGGTGGGTGGAGGAAGGCTGGAAAAATGATTGGGGAGGGGACATACATGGGGGGAGAGGGAGGGAATCTGGCTTTCTGTTTTAGTATGTACTTATTGACCAGTTTAAGTATTCATTTTATTTCAATTTTATGTTGATATGGTTTTAATTATTTGTTTATAATTATTGATTTATTTCATTTGCAATTTGGTTTAACTTATGTTTTTATGTATTTATTAGTAATGTATTGCCACTGAAGCAGCCCTGCTGGGCAAAACACAGCCATGCCAGGCATCCTTTTACCTGCTCTCTATAATAAAGACTTGTAAGTTCATTTTCTACTGTCTCTGATTCTTCATCTTCCATTTTACTGGATTAGCAGAGCGCTTGCCTATCTGTTCTTTAGGACTATCCTTTCTTGGTGGGGAGTCAAGGTGACACTGCGATGTAGGGGCATGATGGGGGTGTGATAGAGGGTGTGATGGGAGTATGGTGGTGGTATGATGGGTGTCTTCTTTTTTTATCACAGCAAATATGGTAACCCTATCCTTGATCTCCTCTTTCCTTTCTTCCCCTCCTCTACCTTCCAGGGCAGGATTAAGTCATAGGCAAACTAGGTACGTGTCCAGGGCCTAAATGTTTAGGAGGGGCTTTTTCAGATGTACTAATTTATTGGTTCCCAAGGCAGAATTTTGACCTGGTGAGTCAGATGCCAGGAGAAAGAAGGGGGGGGGGGGGGGGGAGAGGGACAGAGATACTGCTGCCTGCAGAGGACTATCTTTTCTCCCCATCCCTATGCATTGCAATCTAGCCATCAGGCACAGTCATTGAGCAGCACATCTTACCTACTGTTTCTTCCTCTGCCTGTTTCACTCTGCAGTGAGAACAATGTGGGAGGCCTGTTTGTGGG
The DNA here is from genome assembly GCF_901765095.1 of Microcaecilia unicolor. Lineage (NCBI taxonomy): Eukaryota > Metazoa > Chordata > Amphibia > Gymnophiona > Siphonopidae > Microcaecilia > Microcaecilia unicolor. The sequence continues at coordinate 71,967,903 of NC_044037.1, forward strand.
AGTTTTAAAATGTATTTATATTACAATGGAGGCACAATGCATTTGTTTGCCTGGTTCCCTCTTCTCCCTCTGTTCCTGATTTCCCCTCTGCTCCTCTATCATCTTCAGTGCCCCTTCACTTCCTCTTCATCTCCTATCCCTTTCTCCCCTCTCTCTAATAACCCTTCTCCATCTTCCTCCTCTGAGATCTTCTTTCCCTCTTCTCCCCCATCCCCATGATCCATTATCCTATACTTTATTCTCTTCTTCCCACCACCAATCTCTAGTATTTCTTTCCCACAAAATAAGAACAAATAAATTATCTGGGCACACAAGGAATGTCAAAAAATGACTTTATTTTTATAAGGGAAAACACATTTACATTATTTGATATGCAAATATATGCAAGTGCTGCATAACTGCCATACAATTTCATAAATTTTGGCACAGAATTTGCTAACTCTTGCCATAGAATTTAATTGTGAGCTGTCGTGGGAAACTGGGGGCTGTGATTATAGGGTTTCAGTACACTGCATCAACATCAGAATGTTGCAAGGTGTAAATTTAATAACAAGGAAAGAAATGAAAGCCATGTTTACACATGGATTTTCTAGGGCTTTTCACCTTTGACTCAGTCAACAATGACCAGTTTAATCAGAACAGGGTCATCTTGAATAGGGTAGGTTCCAGACACATGATCCACCTTTCCCCAATTCTAGATCTGATCATTCACCTTTTAATGAAGTTAGAATGCCCCACATGGATAGACAGACGGATGAATTGAATCACTTCTGAAAAGTTTTCAGCCCTGATTGAAAAGTACTAACAAGAGCTCAATTTGTCAGCCCTCTATCCTGTGTGATCCTCCTAATCAGTCTCTGTTTTGCTGTCTCACTTTCTAATGAAGTGACTGCAATTACATATATTATGTGTTGGGAGGTTCACTTAATTATGGAGGAAAAAGGTCTCAAAATACCAGTTTGCCCATATATATGAGTATATCATAAGGCATATCTTAGGCAAACTGGTATTTTGTGACATTTTTCCGCCATAATTAAGTGAACCTCCCAACACATAATATATGTAATTGCAGTCACTCCATTTGCGTTACATACGAGTAATATCTGCAATTCGGATTGTTTAATTTGAAGTAATCACTTTCTAATGAAACATTATTCCATTATATTTTAGTGGCTGGACTTCAGCTACCTCATCCAGTGTACATGTGTAAAAAAATGAAATTACCACCAGGGCCACCTGGTAGCTCAAAATCGATGCACATAGGACATGCGTAGGTACCTACGCAGCATAGTAAAAGGACCCTCAATGTTGATAAATCTGCTGCACTTTGGTTGTATTGCAAGAACAATCCATTGTCTGGTCAAGCAATGCCGCAAGGCAAGCCTATTCCTCTTAAGGAAGAAATTATTACTTTAGGATTCCATTGTGAAATTTGACAAACAGATTGCTTGTGTGGTAAAATCTTCTTGCTTTCAATTAAGATTGATTCAACCTTAATTGAAAGCAAGAAGATTTTACCACACAGTTGAAGCCTTTTATGACCAAAGAAAATTTTATCAATTAGGTCCATGCCTTTATTATAGGTAGACTGGACTACTGTAACTCTCTATATTTAGGTCTTACAAAAAATAGTCTGAAAAGGCTTCAACTAGTCCAAAATACTGCAGCTCGTTTAATAACTAATAAAAAGAAATTTGATCATGTCATGCCACTTTTGAAAGATCTACATTGAATGCCAATTTCTGCCAGGATAACATTTAAGTTGTGCTTGGTTTTTAAAGCGTTTTGTTTGCGAACACCAACGTATTTGGCTAACAAATTATTCAAACAAGATCACTGTTGCTCTTTGCATTCTTCACAACATTGTTTTCTGCAACTTCCACCTCTTCAGGTTGTGAAATTAACTTCTCCATGTAACAGGACTTCTTGCTGTTCAGGATAGTGTTTATGGAACTCAATACCTTCTAATGTTCGTGATTTACTTAGCTACCTTGGATTTTGCAAGGCTTTGAAGACGGATTTTTCAACATGCTTTTGTTGGACTATAGGTTGGATCTTTGAGCATGTCTACTGGACTATAGATCTAGCAAATTGCTTCATTTTTATTAATTTGTGTTTTAAGTTGTAATTATTTTGGGTCTCTTTTACCAAACTGCACTAGTGGATCCCAGCTCAGCCGTGCAGACAAATCCCATTCATTCGCCGGCATTGCCATGTGGGAATTGCTAGCACGGTTTAGTACAAGAGGCCCTTTATTTTTTGTTATGATCACTTTTTAGTTTTGTAAACTAAGTGGTATATTAAGTAATCAAATCAAATCACAGCACTGGTTTTTTATTTCCATAACATTACTGTGATATTTTGATACCAGACCCTGGGGTGTAAAATGTGTAATACCGATGTGCTTTGCTTCATATTTAATGATATCCACTAAATTTATTTGGTAAAGCAGAAAATGGCCTCACATATTGCTGCATTAATTATGCCTAAGTGAATAAATCTCTGAACATCCTTTGGAGAAAATTCAGACTGCAAAAAAAAAAAAAAAACAGGAAAAACACCACATAATAAATCAATTACAACAGCTGCAAAATTTTGAAAAACTGCAGAGAAAATGAACAAGCTTTCTCAGTTTTGCCCAGAAAAATACCAAACTACTGTACAGCCACATCTAATGACAATTAAATCCCAATTATTAAGACTATTTAGTTTGGAAAAGAGATGTCCAAGTTGGAATGTTCAAATATTGCAAAGTACAGCACAATATTCAAAATAGTTTAAAACATGTGATATACCACTCTATTTTGTAATACAAAATCAGAGTGGTTTACAATAAAATTCAATAAAACAGAAAAGAACGCCAAGAACGGTGAATCCCCGGACTATATACTTAATCTGATTGACCTTCCAACCAGAAACTTGTCTGAAACTTCTCAAACTTACCTCAACCTGCACTACCCCAATTGCAAAGGAATTAAGTATAAAACCCACTATGGATCCAATTTCTCCTTCTTGGGCAGCCAACTCTGGAATGCCCTCCCTAGACCTATCCAATCAATCAGTGACTATCTATCCTTCCGGAAATCACTAAAAACCCATCTATTCAAGCAAACCTACCCAAATGATCCAGACTAATGTTATGATCCCATCTACCCAACACATATCCAGATGACAATAACAATGACCCAGACTATATCTTCCACCATATTTCTCTATGCTTCTCCCATGTCCCATTCCCCTCCCACCTACACTACCCCTCCTCCCGTGCTCACTTACCCCTTGTTCTTTACCTCTCCTACTCCCTTCTCCCTTGCCCTTCTCTACCTGCATGTCTCTTCCATTATTCTATTAGATTTCATTTATATTTCTCTATCAATATTCTGTAATCCCTATTACTGTGTAAGCCGCATTGAACCTGCTTTGAGTGGGAAAGCGCGCAGTACAAATGTAATAATAATAATAATAATAATAATAAAATATATAGCATAGGCTCAAACTCACAGTATGCACATCTAATCCCAACTCCTCCATATCAGCAGGGTTTAAGCAGGCAGGAGAGGCTGTAAGTAACTTATTGAAGCCTGTTTTAAAAAAATGTTATAAGCCACTGCATGTTTTGAGATGAGCAAATCAGTAGGGCCTTCTGGGAATATGTTGCATGTCTGTCAAGCAGAACTTACTCATTTGTGTTCACAGTCAGAAATAGAAAAGAAAACAAGCAACAAACTGAATATTTGCAACTAGAGACACTTGAGACATCAGCCTCGAGTAAAACATCAATGAGTGTTGCTCTTCAATGGTTTCAGGCCCAGCTGAAACGTACACTCACCTCTGCCTAATTCCATTCAGATGGCTTCTTGACCAGAAGGATTAATTTCCCTTCACCACCCTTCAGTGATTTACCTTGAAGAAACTAATGGCATCAGTATAATTCTTGCCTATGGACCATTGTAAGTTTGTCAATGGCACCCCCTGCTGATACAAAAAAATACAACATGTCATATTAGCAACCAACCTTCCCAACCTTTAGCACGTATATTGCCATCGGTGACAGCAGATCTTCAGGTAGGATTTATTTGTGGGAGACAGGCTGTTAAGAACATTTGCACCATCTTGGCTACTTTAGAAAAGGTCCAGGAGACCTGAACTCCCACACTGCTAATTAGCTTTGATGCTGAGAAAGCCTTTGATAGGGTCAACTGGGGTTTTTTGTTTATGGTGTTACAGGCTTATGGCACTGAGGAGTTATTTGAATGGGCAATTCGGACTTTGTATACCGAACCAGCAGCTAAAGTAATGGTATACTGAACCAGCAGCTAGAGTAATGGTTAATGCCCAGGTCTCGGAGATGTTTTCAGTACTTAGCAGTACCCAAGGGGGATGTCTGTTGTCTCCGTTACTGTTTGCACTCACCTTGGATCATTTGATTAGGAAAGTCTTGGGTAATCCCAAAATTTCGGTGAGAGGGGGCCAGAGCCCAAGGTGGGGGGCACATTTTGTTCTGCCGCCACCCCCCCCCCCCCCGCCACCTCGCCGCCTTGCCACTCCCCACCTACCCCCGCCAGCTGAAGCATTGTCCAGCACTGGTCTCTGGCACCGCTGCGTTGCCTGCCCTGCTCTGTCTTCCCCTCATCCTGCATGCTCCTTTTAGAGAAATTGAGCATGCTCAGTTTCACTAAGAGGAGTGTGCCGGATGTGAGGGGAAGACAGAGCGAGGCAGGCAATGCGGCAGCACAAGAGATTGGTGCTGAACAACGCTTCAGCTGGCAAAATCAGGGGCCCAGAGGAAATTTGGGGGGCCCAGGCAACCGTGGCCCCATGTAGCTACGCCACTGTTTGCTAGTGCACTTGTCCTCTCCTGCTCGATCCCTGCTGGTGTTACTGGAGAGCTTTGCTGATTATGGATCATTTTTAGGATTCAATCTTAACATGTATAAGTTTGAAGGATTACTAACATCCCAGAGGTTTGTACTCGTTGGGTGGGAGAATTTCCTTTAAAATGGGCATCAGGAAGTTTTCGGTATCTGGGCATTATATTACCTGCTTATACTTAGTGCCCTTATAGAGTAAACATTGAAAATTTACTTCGAACTACTAAACAGATGTTGGCTATTTGGCATACTTTGCCGCTATCTCTTAGTGGTAGAATTAGTTTGTATCGCATGATCTTATTCCCTCTCTGGTTATATGTATTACGCAGAGCTTTTTTTGAGGGGGTACTTGGGGGTATTGAGTACCGGCACCATTTCCATTGTCTGCTAAATTTGACCCATGGTCCCCAAGTTTTAATGAAAGAGCTCAAGCTCTACACACCAATTCTGCCTTGTCATAGATTCTGTGACTGGTTGCAGGGGGCCTGGCTGTTGTGGGGTGGGTCCCTCAGTGATCACCCCACCCCTGAAGGGTGGCCTGGCATTTGAGTACCGGCACCTTTTTCACTAGAAAAAACACACTAGTGTTACGGCAGTCACCTCTATGTATATTGCAATGGGATCATTGAATTCTTCAATGGGCTCTTACTTCTGCTGGGAGGGCAAAAAATCTAAACTTCAACTGTAGTGTTTTGCGGGGGTGGGGTAGGACTACCAAATATGTGGCTCTATAACAAGCTTATCGCGACACTTAGCAGATTGGATTCTAGGTCCTGAACATTTTACCTGTTGGTCTTTGGAGAGAGACATATTTCTGCCATTACATCCTCATTATTTCTTACACGCCACTCAGCAGAGTTTGCCTCCATGACTGAAAACACATATTCTATTGCACTCCATGCGGTATGATTGGAAATTATGATTGCATTATTTGCACCAGGATCCAAGGTGCGCAGATTTTTTACCACTCATGGGAAACTTAGATTTTGGACCGGGCCAGGTTAGAGGGATATTTTATAAATGGGCGCTACAAGGTATATGTTACGTGGCTGTTCTTTTGCAGGAGGATGGCACATTGAAATCTTTTGACTTACTACTATGAATCCTAAGACCTCATCCACTAAACTATTTTGCATATCTTCAGGTATCCCATTATATTAAACATTCATTGTCAACATGCTCCTGGGGTGTGTTTCTGTTGCTGGAGAAGTTTTTTAGACCGGTAAATCATTATTGGGTCTCTGTTGCTAATCTTTATAAAACTTTAACCCTAGTTACCCCTGGTAAAGATTTTACCACGTTGGTACAAGGTTACTGGATTATTTATTAGAGAGGAGGAGGAGGTTCAGTGACTGTTACAGATGATCCTGCGGTACATATATTTGCTACTTACAGACAATGTCAATTCCGGATTCTTACTAGATCGTATTTTTCCCCTCAACAAGCATACCACACTGGATGTGTAGATGCTATGACATGTGTTAAATATGGGTGCCTTAAAGCTACTCTGGCCCATGCCTTATGATACTAGTCTCATTTGATTAAATATTGGGAGCAATTGCTGCATAAATGCATTATAGCCTCACCTGCAGGTCTCATATTGGGTCAAGTGGGACATTGTGGACCACTTTTGCTGAAAGGACGTATATTTATAAAGAAGGGGTGATGGGTAAAAAATGTATTCTTCAATGCTGGACTCAGAGTAATGCTTCCAATTTCTGGTCCTGGAGGAATGCATTCCATAACTTGGTACTTATGAAAGCAAGGGATGCGTGAATTACCCCAAAATGCAGGAAAACGTTTTGGTCTATTTGGGAACTCTATATATTAGCACTATCTCCCAGAGTTTGTAGCCTCCTAATGAACCAGCTCTCTTTGTAATTTGGAGAAGGGTTATGTTTGGGGATGGGTATAGGATAGGGTTGGGTGTAGGTATAGGAGGAGGTTGGGGGCTTATGATGGACCACTTTGATTAATCAGAGGTATCACACTTTAGTGGGGGGGGGGGCTCTAAGAACCCAAGCGTAGAAATCTATTGGAGGATTTCTTCAGTGTGTTGATATTATTTTAATATACCCCTTGTCCTCTACTTCTAGGTGCGGGGGTGGGGGGGGGGGGGAATTAAGGGGGGTTGGAGGGAAAATGATTTTGGCTATGTCTTACTTGAGTATTAGATCTGGTCTAAGAGTGTATATTAGACATTAGGGACCAGGGCACAGATCAGAAGTTAAATTCAAAAATCTTGATGGCTGATTTATACTTGGTAATTGCCTGTTGTTTTTCTGTTGAACCGTGCACATGTTCTTAGGTAATTGTATTGTTTACATCTTATCATCAATAAAAATGTTTTCAACTAAAAAAAAAAATACACCACATCATACATAATGTCAAATCCAACTCTGTCACACAGGTATATTAATCCATTCAATTACTGACAATCAGCACTCACACAGACCCAAGCTATACACTTGCAGACACCTTCATATAAAAATAGCCCGCACCTTCAATCCACTCTCCATCCAAACATTCAGCACACCAATCTCCTACTACAAACTAGAAGATAACCCGTAACTCACCCAAACCTGCTGAACAATCTCACAATCACATATTCAAATACATCACATTCATTACTCACCCATTCAAACACAATGTAATCAATATTTACTACCCACATAGTCACATAATCACAAGCACACCGCATTCTCTTCCCTATATAACACATTGTACTCAGTCATTTCACATGTAGTCAGACATTCAGTTACCCTCTCACACACACTTGCAGGTGCCCATGCCAAAACATTACATAAGAACATAAGCATTGCCATTCTCGGACAGACCAAAGGTCCATCAAGCCTAACATCCTGTTTACAACAGTGGCCAATCCAGGTTACAAGTATCTGGCAAGATCCCAAAACAGTACAATACATTTTATGCTGCTTATCGTAGAAATAAGAGGTGGATTATTCCCAAGTCCATCTTAATAATGGCTTATGGACTTTTCTTCTAGGAAGTTATCCAAACCTTTTTTTAAACCCCGCTAAACTAACTGATTTTACCACATTCTCTGGCAACGAATTCCAGAGTAGGCATCCGTAATGTCCATTTCTCTGTCTCCAATCTGACATGTCTCACCCACTGCCAAAATGGGTCATACAGAAATATACCTCTGTGTTATACTTTTAGCTTGTGCTTTCCAATGTATTACTCAAAGGGCTAATAATTATTTTACAATTTTTATGATTGGGTTTTAATGTTGTTATATTATACAGCTTATTTTTTATGTTCTTTGGGGTTGTTAAACTGTGATTATGTATTGCATAATGGCAAATAATTGTTTTAGCTGAGCAAAATTACGTTTTCATATTCACTGGAGCACATTCTTTTATTCTATTGACATGATAGGCAGGGAGATGATATGACTGCGAAGAAAATACTGTGCTGCAGAGGTTCGATTAAACTGTTACAATCTGGCTGCTACATAAATTTGCTGCACAATTTTCACTCTGTCACTGCAAAATAAAATTAGTTTATTCTTCTGTGTTGATAGTGAGAGAGAGTCATGGTGGCAGCTGGAGAGAAGGGGGGGAGGGAGGGAGGGAGGGAGAGGGAGAGGCAGCTCTGGAGGGAGATGAAGGAAAATTAATGGAAGAGAGTGGTGGCAGCCACAACATTGCTGACATTCTGCTAATAGGCTACATTGGCACACAGTACAACAACACAACAAGAATTCTAAGGGTCAGTCGTGGATCACAGTGACTCAGAGGGACAACACAGGACCATTGTTTGAGTTTATTTATTTGTAAACTGCATTGAAAGTCTTTGATCAGAGATGGCAGTATATAAAATTTATAAATACAATTAATAAATACGCTTTGTGAGAAAACACCACAAGAAAAGACCCTCTATTTACCAACAAAATAGAGAGTGAATGATTTTCCAGGTGGAGTATTTGTTGGGAGTTGAAAACTTTTTGTAAAACGTACAATATTGTTCTGGATCATCAGAGGTAATCCACAGTTGTAAAACACTTTACAAAATCACAGAAACATATGAAGAGAAAGGCTGCAATGGAATCACAGAATGTACATTGGAAAATCTCAGTGTGCTTCAAGCAAGCACAATAGAACAATGTCACCAAATGGATGTTGCTTATGACTGGGGCATAACTATACCATTAGCTAAAACAAACCACTCTTCTGTATACCAGTTTCTCTTCACGTTACCAGCTTTAAGATGGATTTCTTACAGATTTATACAACATTGAGAAGTAAACCTAAGAAAAATTGAAAGATAAGTGCATCTCAGTTAAATTCAATGAAAAGTCAAACAATGAAGGTGGCTATGTACTCAATATTTTTCACTCGCACCACTGGACCAGACAGATGCTATTTAAAAGCCCCCTAATTCTATAATCTTGCATGCCCAATTTTAAACTTAGGACTAAATTCTATATATCACGTTTTAAAAACATTTGGCGCCAAAATGAAATATGTCTAAATGTATTCTTTAAAGTATGCCTTAATTTAGGCGTACTTCACTGAATAAGTCTAAATTTCTGTGCAGTTTATACAATACACCAAGTACCCATAAGCGTGACTAAATTTAGTCATGGGCTGTTATGCCAAGTAAAACGGTGTAAATCCCAATGCCTAAATTAGGTGCAGACTGGATGTAATCTATAACAATGCACATAAATTTTAGAAACACCCACAACCCACCCCATTCCACTCACATGGCCACACCCCCTTTTCAACTATGCGACTTATGTGCATCACATTATAGAATACACTTTGGCGGTTGTGCGCATAAATTCTAATTAATGCAAATTAGTGTCAATTGCTTGTTATTTGGCAATTATCAGCACTGATTGGCTTGTTAACTAACTAAGTTATGCGTACAAATACAGAATATGACTGTGTTTGTGTGCACAGCCTAAGTCAAGCTACATATTATCCAGGGGTTAGCGCTCAAAATTGTGTGCACAAATTGTAGAATACTGCCAGTTTTGCATCCAATTTAATTGTTAAATTAGATGCTAATTGAGGCTATTAATAATTGACTATAATTGGTGTCTATTGGCGCTAATTGGCAATCATTTTCAGTTACACGAATAACTGCCCTTATTCGGTATTCTATAACCTTAGCGCAAAAATTCTATAGGAGGTCTTTTACAAAGGTGCAATAGCATTTTTAGCACGTACTAAACACTAGAGATGCCCATAGGAATATATGGGCATCTCTAGCATTTAGCGCATGCATATTTAATGCATACTCTAAAAATGCTAGCATGACTTTGTAAAAGGACCCCATAATGAGTAACTGCAAGGGGGATGTGGACTTGGGAGGGGCATGGGCAGGTCAGGGGCGTGTCTAGCAGTTGTGTGCAGGTTATAGAATACTGTCAGTTATGTGTCTGACAGCAATTAGGTGGAAGCATTTACACCAGCCATTGACCTACTGTAAGTACTTGCGCCTAAAGTTAGGCATACAACTGCAGACTTACGCTAGTATTCTATAATTCCAATTACACATATGATTGCTATGATAGAATTTGCACTTACTATACAGCACCCCACGCCTAACTTTGGGTGACCTGAAGAGAATTACCCCCAAGTTGTCCACCTGTCTTTCTGTCACACACTTGAAGACAAATCATTGCATGGTGTCTCAAGGAATCGTTTATTAGACTGGACAAAATTATAATGTTGTCATCGTTGACATGGATAACATTATATAAATGAAAAAAACTATATAATATTGCCTGTACTGTTTCCTGATAGCATTCATGTAGCATGTCTTGCTCACAGACTCAGTCTAATGGGAAAAGTTTTCAAAAACCAGCTGAGGACATCAATATAACCATATGGCGTTTCTCACAAAGGCTCTGTGGTGGCAATTTTATAACTGGATGTCTCCAGTTAGCGAGTGCAAAGTAGGAGCCTGCTCTGTAACAGAACCTAGGCACTTAGGTTCCATTATAGGATACTTGTGTAACTGGCTATCAATGCGCCTAAAATATAGATGTGCATATTTACACTAGCTATAGAGTTGGCGTAACACACAACAAACCAGAGCTTACAGAATTTTGTACAGTACGTGCATAATTGGGATCCCCAGCCATGTCTGTGTTCCATCCATGCTCTGCACCTGTCTATACCCTCTTGTAAATATATACTATGTAAGTTAGGCGGGTATTTGTAGAATAGCACGTTAGCGCCAAACTATATAGGTGCACACATAAGCGAGTACATAAGAACATAAGAATAGCCATACTGGGTTAGACCAATGGTCCATCTAGCCCAGTATCCTACTTCCAGCAGTGGCCAATCCAGGTCACAAGTACCTGGCAGAATCCTACCAGCAGTATTTTTCCCTATTTTTATCTCAATGGCAGATTATGAACTTTTCCTCCAGGACCTTGTCCAAATCTTTTTAAACCCAGCTATGCTAACTATTGTTACCACATCCTCTGGTATTGAGTTCTAGAACTTATCTATTTTAAAGTATTACCATGTAACTTCATTGAGTGTCCCCTAGTCTTATTACTTTTTGAAAGAATAAACAATAAATTCATCTTTACCCATGCTACACCACTCAGGATTTTGTAGACCGCTATCATATCCCCCTTCAGCTCTCTCTTTTCTAGGCTGAATAGCCCAAACCTCTTAAGTCTCTCATCATATGAGAAGAGTTCCATCACCTTAATCATTTTAGTCGCCTTCTTTGAACTTTTTCTAATTCCAGTATATGAGATTTGGCATCCAGAATTACACACAATACTCAAGGTGAGGTCATGTCATGGAGCAATACAGAGGCATGATAGTATTTTTTATCTTATTTTCTATCCCTTTCCTAAAAAATTCCTAGCATTTTGTTTGCTTTTTTTTGGCCGCCACTGCACATTGGGTGTGTATTATCCACAAAGACACCTATATCTTTTCCTTTGGTACTAACTCCTAAGGTAGTCCCAAGCATCAAGTATCTATGATTTGGATTATTCTTCCCAATGTGCATCACTTTGCATTTGTCCACATTAAATTTCAGGTCATTTGGATACCAAGTCTTCTAGTTTCCTATGGTCTTCTTGCAATTTTTCACAGTCTGCATGCACTTTAACCACTGAAAAATGTTGTGTCACCTGCAAATTTAAGCACCAAATATCTACACACTTAATCCATGTATAAATATAAGAACCAGAGTTATAGAATTGCCCTTCACAGGGCAGGAACATGAGGTATTTAAATTTCTTTAGTCAAAAAGAGCCACAATGGCACCAGACTCATGGACGGGACAGCTGGTTTGCAGTTGTTCTGTATCATGCATTTGAATTCTTCCACTGCTTTGTTGAGGAAGAAATGGTGATGTTTGGAAACTCAGCACCAGATTTGTTTGTGGGAATGTTGAAGAAGGCTGTCAGATAAAACCCATAATTTTACCCACTAACAGCTAGATTCTATATATGGCGCCTAAAACATTGGCGCTGAAATCAAGGCCGACTATGCGTATTCTATAATCAACACCTAGATTTAGGTGCCAATTATAGAATATGCTTAGTTGATATCTCAGCACCTAAAAGCACGTGCATACATTTACACTAACAAAAATGTGGCATAAATCCTGGCGTGTAGATTTATACGCACTGGGCCATATTCTATAACTACACATGTAAATTTCAGAACACCGAAGAAATGTCCATTTCCCTGCCCATAACCATGCCACTTTTTGCCTGCATGTGTTAGAAGTTCAGCGTACTTTGTTACTGAATATGCTTAGCAAGTTGTGCGCATACTTTCTAATTAGTGCCAATTACTGCTCATTAATTGCTTGAAAAGTGCTGTTATCAGCACCCATTAGCTTATTAAGCTTGTTAAGTTATGCGCATTGTTATAGAATCCACTTGGATTTCGGCGCGGATCTCTAGGCACGCTATAAAGAATCTGGGGATAAGTCTATATAGTGTGCCACAACTTATGCACTCAAAGGAAAGTTAGGCACACAAATAGGGGTGAATGACAGTTATGGGCCTAATTGCACTTGGGCAATATTCTATAAGTTAGGATCTAAGGGGTTGATATTTTGCTGACTGCCACTGACGTTATGCCCATGTCACGTCTGTGGCCGTGACCACCCTCGGCCTTACCTTCTTTCTGGGGGTCAGCAGCTCTGCTGGCTTCTGTCTGTGTTTGTGTTAGTCTTGTCTCTGTCCTGGTGTGCTGGCTGCTTCCAGCATGAACCTGATTGCTTCACTAGACCTCACCGGTGTGGGCTATGCCTCTCTAGGGAGCCAGCATCTAAGATGGCTGCCACCGGCTCTGTGCCAGCTTCCAAGATGGCTTCTGCTTGTCTTCCCTGTGGACTCACTTCCTATGTGTGTCAAGCCTCTCTTTGGGGTCAGTATACTTCCTGCTTCTGTCCTACTGCTGGTGACTCATCAGTGAGAGCCTTCATAAGGAAGTGCTGTGCTTGCAGTCAAGGCCTTTGCATGAAGTGTTATGCTCTTAGGCCAGGTCAGGTTAGTAAGTGTTTGCTGCACTACTGCTTAGCCTCTCTCTGGGTTCCAGCCCAGTTTCTTTCTGTGTCTGTGTCTCTGTTGTCCTTCCGTGGGGGGGAGGGGGGGTGGGGGGTCTTCCCTGCCACTGTCTGTCTGTGGACTGCGGGTCCTTCCTGGTTTACCCTGTGTTTGGGGTGAAGCCTCTGTTCCTGGCTTACCCTGGGTTGGGGTGAAGCCTTTGTTCGGGTTTGTTCTCTGTCTGTATGCGAAGCCTCAGCCTTTGTGGGTTCCCCAGTCAGTGTGTGGAACGGCTGTGGCTTCAGACCCTTGGCCTGTTATTCCTGGTTACTCTGTTTGCTGTGCTGCCTGCCCAAGACCCTTGGCCTGTTATTCCTGGTTTGCTCTCTTTACCCTGAACCCTGCCTTGCCTAGCCTGTGTGCCTTCCCTGCTTGTATATCCTGAGGGTATATCCTGAATCCTGTATCTGTCTGGCTAGTGTGTTTTCCTGGGTGATTATTCCTATATCCTGTCTCCATCTAGCTAGAGGGTTTACCCTGTGGGTATTCCCTGATCCTCGTTCTGCCTAGTGTGTTGCTGCCCTAGTCCTTGCTCCTGCTAGCTTCTGTACGCTTTGTGTTCCTTGGTCTGTCTTCTGGGTCTTGCTAGTGGCTGTGCAGCAGCACACTGTCTGAGTCTAGTTCTGTGCCCTGTTGCCTTCGTGTATCCCGGACCCAGGGTGGGTCCTCTGGATCTTCAGTTCCTGCCTTATCCTGCAAGTCCTGCCGGCCGCCTGCACTTCGGAGCTCAACTCCGGAGGAACGGTGGCTAGGTGCAGGTGAAGCTGTTCCTGTCTCATCTGTTCTAGTTGCCTGCCTTGTACTACTCCAGTCCAGAGTTCCAGTTCTGCTCTTCTGTGTTTCCAGTCCCGAGGTGGTCTTGCCTGCCACTGCCACTCCTCGGCAGTGGCCCAAGGGCTCACGAACACCAGTCCTGCCTCGAGGACCTGACAGAATACCAAGGCCCTCGAGAACACAACAGCCCAGAAATTCAATTTTGGGGCCATATCCGATCTCAGACATTGATTTTTGGTTTCTGGAGCCAGATAAACCATAGCCAGTTAAGAATAATATTTAGCACTTAACCAGCTATGGGGCAACTGCATACAGGGCCCCTTTTAGCAAACGGCAGTAAAAGGTGCCCTGCGGTGCTGTTGGTGCATGGGTTTGCCATGCGCCAAGGCTCCCTCTTACTGCCATCCAGAAAAAGTAAATTCCATGTGGGGTACAGAAATGGCTTTGCAGTTAGTGAAACACTTGCCGTGTTGCCATTTCCTGTGGATCCCTTACCGCATCCCTCTTACAGCTGCCCAATTACCACTGGTCATGCCCCTGCTGCTAAAAAATACAAAAGTTGCCTCGTGCCAGAAGCCACATGTACCGCCAGGTTCCGGAGTGAGCCTGGTGGTAGAACCAGTTTTGCACATGGTAACACAGTGGTACAGGTACCGCCGCTTTGTAAAGCGGCCCCAAAGATAGGACTGACTTTTATATGGTCTTATTTATGCAGTGACCTTGGCCAGTTAAGTGTTAGTATCGGCACAAATCTGACCAAGTGTTCACTCCATCCCTGGAACACCCCCAGGATAGCTGGTTTTGTGTTAGGCGCTAACGGGTCATTTTCAGTGGCACTAGCTGGTTAAGTACCACTGCAAATGACAGACGAGCCTTGAACAAGTGATTTAACCAGCCAGGTTCCATTTCTAGCCTGTTAAATCACTTTGAATATTGAGCCCTAAGGAGTTGTGTGGAGTACGGGTGATCACACACACTTAGGTGCAAGCCTTATAGAATACTGCAAGTTGCATGCTTGGGTGCCAGCATTTATGTGGTAATATTTATACCTGCCTGTTACATGGCGTAAATGTTGGCATCTAAAGTTAGTCCCACCCAAATGCCAATTTAATCTCTATACTGTAACAAGATCTAGGCACCCAGATGCTGTTGTAAAATACTATCTTAACACACAGATTTTGCACACCCAAATTTTAGCACACTTTATAGAATTTATGTATTTATTTGTTGCATTTATACCCCGCTCTTTCCCGCTCGGTAGCAGGTTCAGTGCGGCTTACATAGTATGGATTACATAGTATTCAGTTATAAATATATTGAAAAGCACTGATCCCAGTTCAGATCCCTAGAGCACTCCATTATTTACCATTTTATACTGAGAAAACTAACTATTTATTCTTATTCTCTGTTTCTTATCTTTTAACCAGTTACCAATCCACAATAGAATGTTGCCTCCTATTTCATGACCTTTTTAATATTCTGAGTCATCTCTCATGAGAGACCTTTTTTTTAATTGGCATTTTTCATTGATGCAATCATAGTAGTCTCAAGAAGAAAGATAAAATAATCCAAGAAATTAAAAAGAAGAAAAAAGAAAGAATTATTCAATCATCTAGGTCCAACATCAAGAGGAAAATAATGTCTTAGAGCATGTTACAAAATAGAACAAACTTCAGGTTTATATATTAAATAGCAAAACACAGGGTATAGGCATAAATCAAATTCTAACCCCCAATATACTTCTCAACCTGCTGGAAAATCCTGTTATGATTATATTAGTTTTCTTTGCTAATACTTAGCTGTAAATAGGTGCATATTAGTTTTAATGTTAGCGCAGGTCAATTTTCTGGCCCATTAAAAAATAGCCTTTTTCCCAGCCACAGTAAAAAATAGACCAGTGTGTACAAGTGAAGGAGTGATCTAGTGGTTAGAGAACCAGTCTTGATATCCAGACATGGCCAGTTCAAATTTCACTGTTGCTCCCTGTGATCTTGGGCAAGTCACTTAACCTTCCATTGCCTCAGGTACAAAATTAGATTGTGAGCCCTCCAGGGACAGGGAAATACTCAGTTTACCTGAATGTAACTTACCTTGAGCTACTACTGAAAAAGGTGTAAGCAAAATCCAAATAAATAAAATAAAAGATGCACCCACACTACCACAGGCCACCTTTCACCACGGGGACCCCTTAATGCAGAGAAATTGTTACTGTATGTTAAGAGCATGGCCTATAACATGGGGTCTTTTTAACCACACATTAGAAATTGGCCTGTGGTAGCCCCAATTTGGATATTTCCCACGCTCTGAGGCCACTTTTAGTGCTGCCTGTTTTGTAGGTGGTAAGGGCTCATGTACTAATCACAGGTGACGCAGTTAGTGCATGACAGTGTACCTGCACCAACCTATTAGTGCAGTACAAGCCTACTCTTTGCCCCTGACCCTCCCCCAATATATGTTTTAGTGCATGGGAAGTACCTGCAGATGCCAAACTTACCGTGGAACGCCTGAGCGTGCCTTGCGGTAAAGCATTTTAAACATACTTGTGTCTGGGATAAGCAGTATAAAATGTTTTGCACATTTTTGGGATCTTGCCGGGTATTTGTGACCTGGATTGGCCACTGTTGGAAACAGGATGCTGGGCTCGATGGACCTTTGGTCTTTCCCAGTATGGCAATGCTTATGTACTTATGTATATGTTGGAGATTTCCAGTTGGCCTGCTGTGGCACTCTGGCATATTTCCTTCATAATTTTCTTGACAGAAGACATTCTGTCTAATATCAGCTTTCCTTTGAGTGTTTTTAACATACAGTAGGGTGAAAAATGTGGTTACATTTGGATTTAGTTGTGTTTCAGATATGTATGCTGTGTTGTAACAGCAACGGTCATGTAAGTGTGCCTCAGTGTTGTCTGTATCTGCACTATGCCAAACAGCAAAAATGATGTGGCTGTACCTTTGTTGATTCGCTTAGATTCACTGCCCCAACTCGGTAATGCATTTGCATCTCACTGGTGTAGTTTCCAGGATACCACGCTGTAATGTTCAGATATAATATAGTATGACAGTTTGACAGGCTACAAGTGGGAAAAGCCTACAGGGCCATTTCATCTTCAGAACGCTCAGTCTCTTACTCAAGCACTGTAACATTTATCACAAACAAACAGGGAAAGTAATTCTTCTCTGGCCTTTAGGACCAACAGAAAGGAGATCTGATTTGTATTTTCAATTAGAGAATCTCCGTCTTCCGTGCTATAACATTTCCGAGAATTTCAGGGTGAACTGGAAAGGAAAGAAATCAAGGAGTAACATTTCAGAAAACAAGTTTTCTAGGCAAAAAAAATGATTGTGAAATTAATAGGAGGAACACACAACAAACCAGAGGTTATTTTAGAAGGCTTGAATGATATTTGTTTGTAAATAGTGGTGTTGATACATGTAGATGTCAAATATTGTCAAAATAGCGCTTGAGTTTAGATGGAAACTATTTACATGTGTAGCTCTCCAGTGTGGGCAATTTTGAAGGGAGCCTGCTGCTGCCATGGTTTGGGTGGAACTAAAAAGTATGCATGTATTTCTGATTTTACAATGCAATACACAAATACTCTAAAAAGTTCAGAGACTGGCATTTACACTAGCTCCATCTGGACAATGGGTTTGCAAGAGTGATTGAAGGGGTAATTTTTCTTACCTCATGAATGTTTAAAGTCATCTAAAAAAAAAAAAAGATTTTAAGCTCAGCTTCTTAAATTGGCTCTTCCTCAGTGTCCTCTTACGTAGGTTGTAAATTCAGCAAGCACTGACAAAAATTCAAAACCCATTGTGATACAGCTTTCTGTTATAAACTATGGGGTCCTTTCACTAAGGCGCGCTGAAAAATGGCACGGGGGTTTTGCCAAAAATGGAAGTGCGGCAAAATCAAAATTGCCGCGCGTCCATTTTAGGTCTGAGTCCTTACCACCAGCCATTGACCTAGCAGTAAAGAATCCGGGCAGTAATGACCTTTGCGTGTCAAATGCCACTTGGTGCATGCCCGCTACGCGCGCCCCAAAATAAAAAATGTTTTTCAGACGCGCGTATCGGATGCGCACCAAAAATGAAATTACCGCAACAGCCATATGGTAGTCGGGCGGTAACTCCATTTTGGCGCGCATTGGGTGTGCGTAGACGCTTAGGCGGATTAGTAAAAGGGCCCCTTAGTCGGGTGAACTGCAAGCTACGCATATAAAGGGTCATGGACTTGATATACCCCCTTTCTGTGGTACAACCAAAGTGGTTTACATGTATTATATGCAGGTACTTTCTCCGTCCCTAGTATGCTCACAATCTAAATTTTGTACCTGGGGCAATTGATAGTTAATTGACTTGCCCAGGCTCACAAGGAGCTGCATTAGGAGTTAAACCCAGTTCCCTAGATTCTCAATCCACTGCACTAACCATTAAGATACTCCTCCACTTCCCTCTGAGCTTTATACCTATTTTACAAAAGGCTCTATGTTCATGTGAGGGGAAAAGCCATGAAAGGGCGCACTAAGGCCAATTTTTGCCGCAGCTTAGTAAAAGGACCTTTTTATGTGCTGGTTAGGTAAAAGGGCTATTTGGAAATTACTGTGGAGATGTTACCAGTTTGGGGGTAAGCCTGGGGAGGCAACAACGGATGTAGTTTCTGTATCCAGCAGAGAGATGAGGCAATAGAGGGCTGCATCGACATGGAGCCTAGGAGGTGGGAATGCCCAGGATGAAGGTGATGGAGCATAGCAGGTGAGGAGGGAGCACAACATCAGTAGGAGCCTCCATGGAATTTATTTATTCATTTATTTATTAGGCTTTATTTACCGCCTTTATGAAGGAATTCACTCAAGGCGGTGTACAGTAAGGAATGCCAGTCATATTCTCTTAAAGTAACAGTCCTCAATCCTGAAAAAGCCTTCTTGGCAAGAAACAGTAGTGAAATAAATAGAAGGCGCACAGGACAAGTGATAGCTCTTTCTAAAATTAATAAAGCTCGGCCAACATGAAAGACTCTAGCAGTGGTGAGAAACCCATGGGGAATGCCAGATCAGACTGTTTCTAATGACTTATTAAGTTATCAATAATTGTTCATTGTAACACTGAACACCAAATAATTATTTTCCCAATGCTACCAATGTTATTGTCTGATTTAATTTGCTTATCTTTATTTATTTATTAATTAAGATTTATTGAGCACTTTTATGAGGAGATTTACCCAATGCAGTGTGTAGCAGTTATAGCTGGGCATAAACAACTTACAGTGTAGTAACAGTATAACTATAGCAAAATGACCAAATGTCAGCATATTACACAATTAGAACAGTGAGATAAACTTGGAAATAGAAAAATCTAATTATAGTAATAGCAATAATTTAACACAGTATCAGTATCCTGCTCATTAACACAGCCCAGTAGAATAAGATATTTACAATGTCAGCACAATATAAATAAAACATCTTAACAGGCAGCAGAGGGGAGAAAGTTAGATTGATTGTAATTGTAAGTACAGTCAATAAAGCATGTGCAACTGGTTTTAGAGGGCATGTGGCAAGCTAATCCTGATGCAGAATGAGTGACTGGATAGTCCAGGGGTGCAAAAACCTTACTTAAGCAAGGTCACATTTGTGGCTTCAGTGACACTAGCCAGCTTATTTTCGAAAGTGATCGCTGGCCATTTCCCAACATAAATCGGGAGATGGCCGGCGATTTCGGAAAAGCGGCGAAATCGGTATAATGGAAAGTGGCATTTTTGACAGCATTGCCGCTTTCCCGTCGCTTCGCCGGCAAAAGTTCAAGGGGGCGTGTCGGTAGATTAGCGAAGGCGGGACATGGGCAGGCATGGGCGTGGCTACCAGATGGCCGGCTTTCGCTGATAATGGAAAAAAAAAGCGGCGTTAAGCAGTATTTCGCCGGCTTGACTTGGTCCTTTTATTTTCACGACCAAGCCTCAAAAAGGTGCCCCGCCCCAACTGACCAAATGACCACTGGCGGGAATCGGGGATGACCTCCCCATACTCCCCCAGTAGTCACCAACCCCCTTCCAAACTAAAAAAATAAAACTAAAAACCTTTTTTTGCCAGCTTATATGCCAGCCTCAAATGCCGTACCCACCTCCATGACAGCAGAATGTGTTGTATCCTCCGACAGCCTTTCCCTGGTTGCAATGTGGCTCTCGGGTGAGTGTGACACCTTTTCTGTTAGGTGCCCTGCAGAGTCACATTACCAATGCATTGTGTTGGGTGTAGGGTACTGGGCTCTACTCCCATGGTGCTTTCCCCCCATGCCAACCAGGTCAGAGTGTGCCCTGTTTTGTTTCCTGTTGTAGTCCATGCGGTAGTGGCCATTTTTGTAAGCCAGTTTTAGATCCCTTTCCTGTGTTACCCACGTAGTTCTTACCTTGCATGGTGCTGAAAGAGGGCATTGTACACCATTGTGCCAGCTCTGACCTACTGCTAATCTTAGTACCAGGGGACTCTTTGCCAGTGGGGCACAACCTCTGATCTGCAGTTAACTGTGAGTAAACGTGCTTATTTCAAGAAAGGACTTTTTCAGAGAGATTAGTCTTCAGGTGTGAACTGGTTTGCCAAAGTTATACAGCAGCAATAAGTCCTAGAGGCTGCATGCAGGTCCCTGGAGCAATTTTAGTGGGTGCAGTACATTTGTGGGTAGTGGGTTTGGGGGGGGGGTTGGGGGGGGCTCAGCTCCCAAAGTAAGGGAGCTATGCACGAGGGAGCTTTTCTGAAGTCCACCACAGTGACCCCTAGGGTGGCTGGTTGGTGTCCTGGCATGTCAGGGGGGCCAGTGCACTAAAAATGCTGGCTCCTCCCACGGCCAAATGCCTTGAATTTGGCCGGGGTTTGAGATGGCCGACATAACTTTCCATTATTGCTAAAAAACAAAGCCGGCCATCTCAAACCCTGGCCAAATCTAAGGCATTTGGCTGGCCGGAGCCGTATTGTCGAAACAAAAGATGGCTGGCCATGTATTTCGCCGGCGCCGTTCAATTATGCCCCTCTAGGGGTTAGGATTCACCCTGGAGTGGTGGTTGGAGACAGCAGGGGAGGTTCTCCTTGGAGCACTGGTCCTTTTCAACACTGGTATAGTTATTGCCTTAGGGAAAAAGAAAACACATCTTATAGTCACAATTTAGATACCAGCATCCATCATCTATGTCTCCAACCCTCTCATAGCCAGACCTCAGCTTCCCCCCTCCCTGTCCCCAGCACTCTCCCCAGCTAGACCCAATGTCCTCCTCCCACTCCCAGTGCAATCAGTCTCCTTCTATATTTATTTGTTTATTTGTTGCATTTGTACCCCACATTTTCCCACCTATTTGCATGCTCAATGTAGCTTCAGAGTGATGTTATAGTCAGTGAAATAAATATGTTACAAACACAGTAGGGAATCGTAGAGAAGAGGGGTTATATAGTGTTCATTATAAGTTTTTGTTTGTTGTATTGCTGAGTTAAGCATTTAAGTTCAATCAGTAGGGTATGCCTTTTCAAATAAGTTGGTCTTTAGTGATTTCCGGAAGCTGAGGTGGTCGTACGTTGTCTTTACAGCTTTTGGTAGTGCATTCCAGAGTTGCGTACTTATATAGGTAGATACCGCCACATTGAGCCTGCAAATAGGTGGGAAAATGTGGGATACAAATGTTATAAATAAATATAGGAGAAGCTGGATCCATAAATTGATTTGTACTTAAGACCTTTGCAGCTAGGGTGGTGAAGATTTAAGTATGTTCGTGATGATCTAGTTGAGTTTCTGGTTGGCAGGTCTATGAGGTCATACATATATCCAGGGACATCGCCATAGATAATCTTGTGGACCAGAGTGCAGACTTTGAAAGTAATACATTCTTTGATTGGGAGCCAATGTAGCTTTTCTCAAAGGGGTTTGGCGCTTTTGAATCGCGATTTTCCAAATATATCTGGCTGCTATATTTTGGGCGGTCTGTAACTTCCTTATGAGTTGGTCGTTGCATCCCAAGTAAATTCCGTTGCAGTAGTCGGCATGGCTTAGTACCATTGGTTGTATCAGGTTGCGGAACATTGCTCTTGGGAAGAATGGTTTTACGCATTTGAGTTTCCACATTGTATGGAACATTTTCTTGATTGTCGAGTTAACTTGGCTTTTGAGTGTAAGGTTCTTGTCGATTGTGACACCAAAGATTTTCAGGTTATCTGAGATAGGGAGGGTGTAATCTGGAGTGATTAAGTTTGTAGGTATGCTTGTGTAGTATTGGGATGAGAGGATAAGGCAATGTGTTTTTCCTGTATTGAGTTTTAGTTGTGCAAGCCAAGGTTGATTTCATTGGTGATTTCTGCCAAATCATGTTTGAAAGGGATGTATATTGTAACGTTGTCTGCATAGATAAATGGGTTGAGGCCCTGGGTAGATAAGGACTTGGTTAGTGGGGTCATCATTAGATTGAAACGGATTGGTGAAAGTGGTGATCCTTGAGGTACTCCGCAGTCTGCTTTCCACAGCGATGATATAGTTGAATTTGATTTTACTTGGTATGTTCTGGTGGTTAAAAAGCCCTTGATCCAACTGAGTATATTTCCACCAATCCCGAAGTAGGCTAGGAGTTTAGTAGTATATTATGGTTTACCATGTTGATTGCACTAGACATGTTGAATTAGAGGAGAAGTATGTTATTGCCTGCTGCTATTTCCTGTTTGAATGTGGCCAGGAGAGTGATTAACACTGTTTCGGTGCTGTGGCGAGGGCAAAATCACGATTGTGATTCATAAAGTATAGAAAATTTGTGTATGTAATCGGTGAGTTTTTTGGTTACCATACTTTCCATCAGCTGGTAGTGGAATAGATGCTACTGGGAGGTAATTGGTGAGATCATTTGTGTTTTTCTTGGTATCTTTTGGTATGGGAGTGAGTAGGATATTACCATTTTCCTTGTGGAAGAGCCCTTGTTGGAGCATGAAGTTTAGGTGGGAAGTGAGATCTGTTGTGAAGCGGTCAGGGGCGGATTTTATTAGGTAGCTGAGACAGGTGTCCAATTTGCAGTGGGTATTGGAGGCTCTGTTCAATGCATGGGTAACTGTTTCAACGGTGAGGGGAGCAAAGTTTAACCAGATTCGATCTGCTGGGTACTCTCCTGAGATTGGATCCAGGCCATAAATGAAGTTTTCTATATTGGTGGTGTTCTGAGGAAGATTGTTCCGTAGTTTTACAATTTTCTCGTTGAAGTATTTGGCAAGTTCGTCTGCCGATAGAATGTCTGAGTTGGGTGTAGGTAACAAAGTAGTGTCTAGTAGTTTGTGTACGAGTTGGTATACTTTCTTCATGTCTTTGTGATCAGGTCCTATTTTGGTTTTATAGTATGACCTTTTCGCTTGTCTTATTGCATATTTATATTTCCTATGTGCTGGCTTCCAAGTGTTAAGTGTGAGATCATCTTTTGTTTTTATCCCTGCTCGTTTTATCCATCCTCCTTTCACTTGGCTGCACTCTTTACCTAAGATCTTTTCCCTTTCTTGACCTTCACAATCTTCCCAGCCACACACCAGCATCTCCCCTCCTACCTCTTTGTAGACTTAGGCCTTCTTCCTTCCAGCCAAGTCAGATTTCCTGGGCTTGTACTGCACTATAGTTGTTGCCTCCATCGCCAGCCATATGGCTGTCTTTTCCTTTGCCTGGTCCTGGCTGTCTCTTCTATGCAGCTAGCTTCCCCAAGATTGCTGCATGCCCATCTCTTCTGGACAGCTCTACTGTTGCAACTGAGTCTGCTTTGTGCAGCTGTGCCTGACACCTCCTTCTCCTCCCTATCCCACCCCCCTGCAGAAGGGAGAAACCAAGCACACTGTAGTTCTCAGCTCCATGTTCATGCCACCATGCCAGTAGTGGCATCTCTAGACATAAATATATAGAGTAACAACAGGGGGCCAAGCTAGGAGTGGGAGGGGATAATCCAAAGAGATATTGCTGTCCATCATGCCACTCCATCACATACCTCTCCCCCCCCCCCCCCCCCACACACACACACACTTTTAAATTAATAATATAAGATACCAGGGCCTTCTATGCATAAAGAAGTCCTCTCCCTCTAGCTAGTTTTACTATCAGGTTAAACCACCATTATAACTGATAGAATTACTCAAATTTTTCAATGTGGGAGGAAAATCTGAATTCTCTACAGAACTAGACAAAAAATATTTAATTTATGTTTATCACCTCAGGATCAGTACATAGTTCTTCCACTGCCAAACACTTTGATTAAAACAGATGGGTTTTTGTTTGTGTGGTGACCCTACAACAGTGGTTCTCAACCCAATCCTCATGAAATTGTTGATCTGCTTCTAGTGATCTGTAACCTGTAGTTAAAATTGTCTGTAGGTGGCCAATGTGATGCCGATTTTACAAAGAGTTCCAGGGGTGATCTGTGAAAGTACAGACCAGTATGCCTGACTTCAGTGTCAGGCAAAATAGTGGAAACTATTTTGAAGAATAAAATTACAGAACACATAGACAAATATGGTTTAATGGGACAGAGTCAGTATGGATTCAGCCAAGGGAGGTCTTGCCTCACCAATTTGCTTCATTTCTTTGAAGGCATGAACAAACATGTTGATAAAGGTGAGCCAGTTGATGTTGTGTATATAGATTTTCAGAAAGCTTTTGACAAAGTACCTCATGAGAGACTCCTGAGAAAATTAAGGAGTCATGGGGTAGGAAGCAATATCCTTCTGTGGATTAAGAATTAGTTATTGGACAGAAAACAGAGGGTAGGGTTATTGGAAAGAAAATAGAGGGTAGCGTTAAATGGCCATTTTTCTCAATGGAGAAGGGTGAATAGTGGAGTACCACAGGGATCTGTACTGGGACTGATGCTATTTAACATATTTATAAATTTTATAAATGATCTGGAAATGGGAACGACGAGTGAGGTGGTGAAATTTGCAGATGGCATGAAATTATTCAAAGTTGTCACAACGCATGCGGATTGTGAAAAATTGCAGGAAAACCTTAGGAAACTGGAAGACAAGGCATCCAGATGGCAGATAAAATTTAATGTGGACAAATGCAAAGTGATGCACATTGGGAAGAATAATCTGAATCATAGTTATCTGATGCTAGAGTCCATTTTAGGAGTCAGCACTCAAGAAAAAGACCTAGGTGTAACTGTAGAAAATACGCTGAAATATTCTGCCCAGTGTGCAGCGGCGGCCAAAAAAGCAAACAGGATGCTAGGAATTATTAGGACAGGAATGCAAAATAAAACCAAAAATATTATGTCTCTGTATCACACTATGGTGTGACCTCACTTTGAGTATTGTGTTGAATTCTGGTCGCCATATCTCATAAAAGATGTAGCAGAATTAGAAAAGTTTCAAAGAAGAGCAACCAAAATGATAGAGGGAATGGAACTGCTCCCATATGAGGAATGGTTAAAAAGATTAGGGCTCCAGCTTGTAAAAGAGACGACTGAGATAGGATATGATTGAGGTCTACAAAATCCTGAGTGGTGTGGAGCAGGTGGTCGTGAATTGATTTTTCACTCTTTCAAAAAGTACAAAGACCAGGGGACACTCAATGAAACTGCATGAAAATACTTTTAAAACAAATAGGAGGAAATATTTTTTCACTCAAAGAATAGTTAAGCTATGGAATTCGTTCCCGGAGGATGTGGCAACAGCAGTTAGCATGTGTAGGTTTAAAAAAGGTTTGGACAAATTCCTGGAGGATAAGTCCATAGTCTGTTATTGTGATGGACATGGAGGAAGCCACTGCTTGCACTGGAACTGGTAGCATGGAATGTTGCTACTAATTGGGTTTCTGCCAGGTACTTGTGACCTGTATTAGCCACTCTAGAAGCAGAATACTGGGATAGATGGACCACTGATCTGATCCAGTATGGTTGTTATGTTCTTATGCCACAATGGTACAAAGCAGAAATGTCCAGGGCTAAAAGTTAGACATTTTGGTTTAGACCTGTTTCAGTCATGACTAAGTCATAAAAAGGTGCCCTAAATAATTGAGATGACCACTGGACGGATTAAGGCACTGACCTTCTCCCAACCCCCAAAGATATGAAAGAAATAGTATATAAAGCTTCAGATGTTATGGCCATTCCTATTAGAGCAGCAAGCAGGTCTCTGGAGTAGCATAGTGATTGGTGCAGTACACTGTAGAGAAGGGGACCCAGGCTCATAACCCACTCTAACTGATACAGTTGTGGTGGAAAGTGTGAGCCCTCCAAAACCCATGAAAAACCTACTGTACTCACATATAGGTGACACCTGCAGCCATAAGGGCTTTTGTAGTGATGTACAGTTAGGGACAGTAGGTTTTGGGTGGGTTTTGGAGGGCTCACCATACAATATAAGGGGGTAATTGTGATATGTGTACCTGGGACCTTTTATGTGAAGTCCCTAAGGTGCCCCACTGCTCTGCTGGGGTGTCTGTGTGGCCAGTCTACTGCTGTAAGAATGCTGTCTCCCCGCCCCCCGCCCCCCATACATACCAATGGCTTGTTTTGTCTGTTTTTCCCTTGGACATTTTGTTTTTTATAATGGTCACAAAAGAAAAATGCACTGAGCTCAAAACATCTAGGAAACAGCCATTTTTGAAACAAAAAGATAGACGTTTTTCTGGTTTGAAAATCGTTGTATTTGCCACTTGATTTTTGGATGTGTTCAGCAAAACATCCAAAATTGGATTTAGACGCCATATCGATAATACCCCTCCACGGTTTGCAAATATTTATGGAAATGGGCCTCAGAATGAACCTCTGCATATGGCCTCTTATCCCCCACATGCCATCCCTTTTATTTTTATCTTATTGATTTATGTTGATTAGATTGATTTTTGTGCCTTTATTTTTATATTTTTCACATTTTTATCACCATTAAATACTTGTGTGATATTCTATTCTGTTATAAAAGAGAGAAAATGTTCCTAACATGTCTTTTTTTCTTGAAATCCACTACATTTTCCACAAGGTAGAAGCTGACAGTTCTCTTATACAGTGAGGGCAGACAACTGGAACAAGTGTCAACAGCTTCAGAGTTAGACAAGACTGAACATTTTTTTTTTTTGTCTGGTGAACCTTCATAGTTTGGACTTGGCAAGTGTCAGAGCTTCATTGAGAATCAAGGAACTGTCCATAAGCATCCATAGAAGTTCTGACTGCCCATAATATGCATGTGCACTTGCCACTTGTCCATCCTCAGTCCACCCCCACCCCCCAACAAACACACACACACACATCGAAAGAATAAATTAATTTCAATTCCTCAGGCATATGAAGGTGCTGTTAATCAAGCCATTACTATGGCTGGGCTAGTGTAATAATCTGTATGTTCACTTACTTTCAAAGCTAATGAGGATTTCCATTTGTCATGTCTGTTCTTCAAATTCAAGCCAAGTATGGCTATTTTTAACTTCCAACTAAAACAGTCTGTTTAGCTTCTGTGGCATTTTAGTGTAGCTTAATAATAGCTCCTCAGTTACTGCAATTAGTTGTCCAGCTGACAGTCAAAAGCAGTGGTTCCCTTCAGAGCTCGAGAACATTCATGATTTGGCTTGTATGTGTTGCTCTTGAGAGGAACTGACCCCTTGTTCTTAATCCAGTGGGATGTGATTTTCCTTCTAGTACCAGCTGGTGAAGGAGCGGATACCATGCCTTGCAATTATTCCGTGTCTGTGTGATGGATGTGAGACACTCATGCCTCTCCTGAATGATCTGTTTTGACTAATTTTATTTATTTATTTTAAACATCCACGATCCACTAATGCGGAAAATATATGACATTTCAAAAGTGTGCAGTAGATTCAAGTTCTGGGAAAGGGGTTTGGTGTACTATCAATCAAAATGATTTACGTATTATATACAGGTATTGATTTTGTACCTGGAGCAATGGAAGGTTAAGGGGTCCTTTTACAAAGGCATGCTGAAAATGGCTTGTGGTTGTGTAGGCGCAGGTTTGGGCGCATGCCAATCCATTTTTCAGCACACCTGTGAAAAAGGCTTTTTTTTCTGCTGAAAATGAACGTGTGGCAAAATCAAAATTGTTGCATGTCCATTTTGAGCCTGAGACCTTAATGCCAGCCATTGACCTAGTGGTAAAGAATCTGGGCGGTAATTACCTACGCGTATCAAATGCCACTTGGTGCACGTCGGAAAATAAAAATTATTTTTCAGACGCGTGTATCAGACAAGTGCCAAAAATGAAATTACCACAAGAGCCACACGGTAGTCAGGCGGTAACTCCATTTTGACGCGCGTAGACGCTAACGCGTCTTAGTAAAAGGGGCCCCTAAATGACTTGCCCAGAGTCATAAAGAGCTAAAGTTGAGCTCAGTTTCCCTAGTTCTCAGGCAATTACACTAGCCATTAGGCTACTGTGCCTTTATATTCCTGTGACTCCAGCCCATAGATCAGTGTTGGTTCTTATTGGTCAGTAGACTGTAATATAGCCACTGAATTACAGGCTGTCCTAAAATCAAAATACTACCGTAAAAAAATACTGCCTCAAGCCTTTAAATATCAGAGTGACAGGCTATTACTTGAGATCTGCAAGAAAACAGCTGCACAGCCATACAACTTGCAGGAAACCAATATCCTTATTTTCTTCCAATGTCTGCTGTATCAATTCATATATAATTGATCAGCCCCAGGCCTCAAAGCATTCCAGATTATAGGTGGTATTTAAATACAAGCTGACATAAACTCCTGAGTATTGTTGAGCTGCTAAAACCCCTCACAACGGTAGCAGGCTCATGCATTTTTAAATCAGATATCCTCTAGCACCGTGATAGCTCTCAGAATAATACCAGCTCCATGTTGCTGCTAAGATACGTACGTGCTACTTCTGCAAAGGACTAGTATGCTTTCCACCCCTAGGGTCACATATTTACTTCTTTACGGGGCCCTTTACTAAACTGCGGTAAAAAGTGGCCTGGGCTAGTTTGGACACGTGAAATCGGTTCATGCTGGGCCATTTTTTACCACAGCTAGGAAAAAGGCCTTTTTTTTTTTTTTAAATGGGGCAGTAAATGGCCACGCACTAATATGAAAAGTAGCACATGGCTATTTACTGCCTGAGCCCTTAACGCCACCTATTTACTTGGCGGAAAGGGCTAACACGCTAGTTGTGCAGTAATCAGGCAGTGCACGCCAATGTGGCTGCACTGCCAATTACCGCCAAAAACGCCAAAAAATGATTTTCTACCATAGGAAACAGCGTGCACCAACTTCAGAATTACCACTGAGTGCCCGCCCTTCCCCGGCAGTAGTGTTGGTATGGCGTACGCTACCCGAGCATTAGCCCTACCGCAGCTTAGTAAAAAAGGTCCCTAAAATTCCCATATATGTGCTAGTGTTATCTCCTTCTATTATGTTACTATTCCCATTTTACATACCTACATGGCCACCATAATTGTGATGAGTTCTGTAACGTGTTTACCCTTATATATTTCTAAATTCAGCTGGTGACAGCATTATATACTCATTTTTTTCCACCTTAAATTAAATCATTGGTTCCACCAAACGGTCTACTTTCTTAAAAAAAAAATTTTTTTTTTAATTCTACATTTAAAAAACAAAACCAAATTCACCTCCCTGTAGTTGTCAAGGTACCTGACGTAGCTCCCATTGCAGCTTCTGTGAACCACTGGCATTGTTAAATAAAAAGAAACACATAAATAAGCGTTCCGTCCACTCACTCATAGGAGCCAGAGCTATGGGTGCTTGAACACCCCCAATATTGAGAAAATCCCTTCTATGTGTCCAGGGAGGGGTTATTTCCACTGGGCTTAGCACACCCAATAATTTAGAAACGTTGGCTCCTATGGCAATTACATCACTACACAATGTGAGTTGAAATGCACACACACACAGGTTCCCTATCTGTTCAATATCCAAATATAATTTTGAAAATAATTTTATTTAAAAACATTGGTTCCATCTGATGTCTGCATGTATAATTCAGAATATATTTCCACTCTTCAAGTTAAAAATCCAGTATTTCTCCATTTTATTTAAATGGTGCTCTTTGTTTCCTCCCTCCAATCTAAACACACTTGAGCAGTGACAGTCTGGTGTAATTCTTCAAAACAATGGCCATATTCAAGGCAATGGGACTGTATCAGGACCTCAGCTCACTCTTTCCTCCTATATAGCTCTGCAGTTCAATCAAGCGTGTTTTCACTTTCAATTTCATTACATTTACTAAATTTAATATTCAGCCTTCTCCCAGTGGCATCGAGGCAGTTTACAATTCAAATAAAACTTGCAATACACAATAAAATCATTTTCATAAATACATATAAAATTGCAAGATTTCCCCAACCCTTCCAACCACTTCATGTTTTCCTTCTGACCGCTAAAATTGCTCACAACCAGGAGACAAAATATTTCTCAAAAAGCCAGGTCTTAGCTTTCTTATGAAAAGTTAAATATTTGGACTCATTCCTGATTTCCCATGGTAATGAATTCCATAATTGAGGGACCGCATAAATAAAAGTGGTGCTTCAAGTTATTTGCAAGTGAATCTCACAAGCAGGAGGTAATTTCAATAACAATTGAGTACAGACCACAAATGCCTGTCTGGCTCATCTCTGCAATAAAGCCACAAAATGAACTGGAGATTTCAATTACAATCCACTGTAAATGGTCATTGCTAATTCAGAGCACATCCCTGCTTCCACAGGTAAACAGTGTAGCTGATACAAAATTAGAAAAGCCAAGTCCGATTTTCAGCAGGTACTATCAGCCATATGTGCCAGCGTTGTGGGTGCTTAAGCCCTCTCAATTTTGAACACAATTCTTTGAATGTGTCCAGGGAGAGGTCATTTCCTTTGGGTTTAGCACCTTCAATAATTCTGAACAGTTGGCTAAGCTACCAGCTATGCTGTTGTGTTTCCAGTTCTTTGTAATCTTCTTAATTGTATCAGTGGTAAATCACAATGTACTGTGGTGGTCAAGTACTGTTCATGCTTTAAAGGGCCCTTTTACAAAAGCGTGTAAGGGCCTACGCACGTGCAGCGTGCGCCAAATCGGCATTACCACCCAGCTAGCATGTGCAACCTGGCGGTAAATCTGAGTTTGGTGCATGCCAAAAACCCACAGTAGAAAATAATTTTCTACCACAGGGGCATTTATTTATTTATTTATTACATTTGTACCCCGCTCTTTCTCACAGGGGCATTCCTGGCGGTAATCGGCATTTGGCAATCACTGGACAGTTACCATAAGGGTAACGCGTGAGCTTTTATCGCTATCCAAAACCTGTTACCACTTGTCAATTAAAAGTTGATATAACACCTGTTCAGATATTTATTGGGAACAATCTAGAATTTGTTTGTCTTGACCATGTTGGCACTAGAGAAATCTGGATATTTCCAGGTTTTGATAATCTTAATTGAAACAATATAATCATTAAAAAAAAGGTTGTTGTACCGGAGTTTTCTACACCACTGTGAGAAAGTATGCATAACTTTCCTAAAATCTGGGCAGTTGGTCACTAAATGGGGACTCTAAAGAAGTCACTGGATAGCCAGAGAGAAAATTATGCTACTTTTCAGCAAAGGCTGCCTGGAGCTCTAGTTTCAAGGGAATCTGATTTAGGCAGAAGTAATTACTGAGGTCCTTCTGAACCTGCTCAGGTTGGGTAATGACTTTTGACCGCTTCATGAGGCTTGTGATATTTTCCTCCGCAGCCCCCTTTCTCTGTTTCAGTCCCTCAATTCTCGCTTGGAAGATGGTCATATCAAGTTTAAGAGAGGCAAGGTCTGTTTTAATTTTTGGTGTTTCATTCTTTGTTTCCAACAGCAACTCTCATACTGCCTTCAATTCTTCCATAATGGAAGTAAGCAAAACGTCCTCTTACTAAGATCCAATTTGTGCGGGAAGAGATGCTCTGTTTTATGCCATTTACTACCTACTGAATATGCCATTGTTGGTTCCTGCTTGCCAGTTTTACCTGATGCCATATCAAGAACAGTTAATGTGGCTAAAGGGATCAAAAAGGAGTACTGAGATGGGTAGGAAATTGAGACTTTATAGTGATTCCTCCAGGATCTCAGCTCCTATGCTGCCTTCCTTCATGGAGCTCACCAGTGCCCTCCTGGGCAGAATTAATTAGAAATTGAGAGAGAAATAGAGAATTCAGGCAGCTAGCAAAGAAGGAGGGAGAGAGAAACCAGCAGGCTAGCTCAAGGGTATTTGATACTCTAGGTGAAGCTTCAGCTGTGCATATCCTCCCCAGGTTGACTCAAGCCAATCTGCATTTATAAGTTATACTCAGCAAAAAATGTAGCAGTTAAACCAGGTAGCCTATTCATCTAATATTTAAAATACTGACTCCTAACTCCACTCACAGACATATCTCTGCCCCTTGACCAATTCATTCTAAAGGCATTCAAAAACATATAGCACATCAATTGTAATATCTCAAAATGTAGTAATGTAAATCATCTGAAAAAAGAAAGTGTACCCAAGGATGCCCATGAAGCTGAAAATGGCTCACACCATCATATCCTACCCTTAGGGTGGCGGTAAGTGCTCCCTCCAAAATGGCCGCGTGGCAAGTGGTTTACTTATGCTAGATATAAACAGACCATGCCTTCCATGTGATGAAAATGTATTTGACTGCAGTAATTCTTTGGAACGCCCCTGACCCGCTCTTCTCCCTTCCTTTTGGGTTATTCATGAGAGGATTTGGGTGTGTGCATCTTTATAGAATCGCGTGCAGCCAGATCCACAAACAAATCCAAATTAGACCAATTAACATTAATAGTTGATTCTTAGTAGCCCATTATTGATTGTTAATGGCTCATTAATGTATTTGTGTGCGCATCTCAGAATTACATGTAATTTGAGTGCCCAAATTTGGGTGCCATTTATAAAAACCAGGGGTTAGTGTGCTCAGAAGTGTAGGCAGCTTGTGACGCTGAGGGGAGTGACGAGCAGACTGTGTAGGCGCACATGCGCATTATGTAGGCATGATGAACTGCAAAGAAATAGGCACTGGCACCGTCGGAAGTCCATTTGTGGGAGTGGTTGCTCCCCTAGCTACGCCTCTAAGTGTGATTGTACACATAAGTGCCAATTAAAGTGCCATTTACACGTACAAGGCATGTGTAACTGCACACTCCCAGTGATAGAATTCCCCTTCATGTTTGAGATTGTAAGCTCTTTGAGCAGGGACTTTCTTCTATGTTTGTGCAGCGCTGCGTACGCCTTGTAGCACTATAGAAATGCTAAATAGCAGTAGTAGTAATTGAACAGATCTGGGGCAAAATAGTGATTTCTATAAGTCTAACTAGATTCTAAACAGTCTGACAAGATAAGTACAGGCTAGTTTTGAGTGATCAATACCATTTCAATAGTAAAATTGATAGCAAAAAGAAACATGAAAAGAAAATTCTCTCCAAAACAGCAGAGAGAACATGGTAGAAACTGACAGTTCTCTGATACAGTGAGCGCAGACAACTGGAACGAGTGTCAGCTGTTAGCATTAGATTTAGACAAGATTTAACTTTTTTTTCTGTAGTGTCCTTTGGTATTTTGGAGCTGGCAGGTGTCAGCACTTCCTTGAGAAACAAGAATCTGGCAGTTAATACTCTCTCTCTCAGCAGAACAGCTTCTTAAATGAGAGAAGGGGGCAAACAACTCAGTCTGTCCCATCCCCCAAGTTTCCTATTTGCCAGGGCTGGTGGGCAAAAAGTTGATGGAGCCATGGCCTCCGTGGCCCACACCATTCCGCTTATGGATATAATCATCAGTATGTTCACGTGCTTTGAAAGCTAATGAGGATTTTCATTTGTCATATCTGGGTTTTCAATTTTTCTTTACATTTGTTTTTCCCTCCACCACTCTCTGTGATTTGCTGCCCTTCACTCCCAACATTGGTTCATTTACATATATATTTTTTTACCTCCGCTTTATTTATATTCCATTTTACAGTGGCTGGCACACATACCACAGCGAGGATGTGTCTCACAATTACACAATGATTATTTCATTTATTCCTTATTTCATATGTGTGCAGTTACTAATGGCAAAACTCCTTTTTATTCACACTTTTATATAAATCAAGTGCTTTTATCACTAACGTTACCCTATTGAGACCTTTTTGGTAGCTCCATTTTTATTCACGTACTAGTTGTTACTAGTTTTTTTCTCTCCACCATATGCTTCATCACCATACAGGAGTTTGTTTACACATAGATGACAATACGTAACTTGGGAACAGCTTTTTGATTTTTTTCAAATAATGCTGCAGCTTGCCATATCCTTCAATCACTATACTACGGTACTTTTAGCTGACAATCTGTGTTTTCACCTAGACTATACAACAGTTCAACAGCGAGGAGAGGACCCTGCTTTATACACTCCTATTGCCAAGAGTATAAGAGGTATTTTTCAATCTATTTGTATGACTATCACATTATTTATTATTTATTTATGGTTCATTTATACCCCACAATTTCCCACAAATGCAGGCACAATGTGGCTTACATGAATTACAAAAGTAGAGAAGTACAACACATGAATTTTACAGCAGAATAAGGGGAGAACACTAATAACAATTAGGGTGACTAATAAACAGAATTACTAATGGAGTAAGTTTTTTCAAAAAGGAACGTTTTCAACATCTTCTTGAAAAGGTGATGATCAGATTGCGATTATGTCTGCACAAGTCTTAATGTTTTTTAATTTTTCATACGTTTTAATTTATCGCTATTTCCCAATACACGTCCAGTATCATTTATCTTTTACAAGAACATTCTTTGCACCTTCTACACAATTTGTGCATTAGACTATGGTTTTGAGTGTCACTTTAATCCGTATATGTTTGCACACATGGTTTTATGCTTTAATTATTTGTCGATGTATAACTTAAAGTTTTTAATTTGTATTTTATCATTTATATATTTTTTTATCTTTTATGTTTGATTTTATTTAGACATTTTGACCCCTGAGGTAGGCCTTTGTGCCGAAACATGGCCGTATCGGGTCGATTTTATGCTTGTCAGAATTAAAGACTCATTGAACATCCTTTTTGAGTTCGCCTCACTTTGTTTCTTCCGTGCTTACGTTCACGTGAGGGACTTTTCCTCCTCCTTCATTTTGTTTGCCATTGCCTTCTCCTGTACAATGTGAGGGTCCACTGTTTTCAAGCTGCCCAACATAGGGGGGCATGACCAGGACTGGAATTGTTGTCAGGACCTGCCCAGCATCACACCAAAAGCAATGGAGAGTTAACACCCAATTTCTATAAATGGCGCCTAAAGTTAGGTGCGTACTTGCATGCCCAGTTATAGAAAAGGGTCAGTTATGCACCCAACCTGATTATCTAATTGATGCTAAATTGGTACTGAATTAGAGATAAGTACCAATAATTGGTGTTAAGAACGAATTGGAAATACTTAGCAGTTGCTTGAGTAACTGACTTACACCCCTGTTCTGTAAACTGAGCACTTCTCTCGTACACAACTGCAAAGGGGGTAGTAACATGAAAGGGGAATGAGTATACCAGAGGTGTTCCAACTAACCTTGCACGCACTTTATGAAATAGTTGCATTTATGTACCACTATTTATTCCAGCCATAGACATGGCGCAAGTGGAAGTGTCTAACTGCAGACTTAAGCTAATATTCTATTGGCGCGCAAGTTATACTGTAGAATACTAGCTTAGCACCCAATTTTTTGGCACCTAACGTTTAACAACCTATATTGAATTTACCCCTAAGTGACTTGCCCAAGGCCACAAGGAGCTACTGTGGGATTTGAACCTGGATCTTTTGGTTCCCAGCTTGCTGCTCTAACCATTAGGTTACTTCTCTCTGCGCACAGCCATTCTGCAGTTAGAAAGCCTGTTTATAGAAGGTAACATCACAATTGCTGTTGTACTGATGGTTTTTCTATTAAGAAATCTTGCTCGTGTGGGGTTTCTTTCAATATTTAACTTTAAAAAAGCAATCTCTGTGCACAGTCATGCACTGATTAATGCTGTTATATGAGCATAATCTGTGGTTGCATCAACCTCACTTCAGAACTAAACATTGGCATGCTGACTTCAGCCCTAAGACTGCTCCGACAAACACAAGTCAGCAGTGTGTGGCTGCATCATTTTAATAAGGTTACAAAGCAATAAGAGAGTGCCTCCTAACTCTGAGGGCTGTGGTCTCCAGTAAAAATGTGCTTACTGATAGAGACGAGAACACTTTTAAAACCAGCTTTCACAGGGTTGAATGATTTTGTTTTGTGAATCAGTTCCTAGACATTCAGATGGAGGTGTTCATGCCATTTCATTATGGATTCAGTTACACTTACCTGTAATCATATTCAGAGTTCCTCATGTTCACAAAACAACTGCAAGACTAAAACTACACATTAATAACTAATGAATGGTGTTTTTCTAGCAAGGCAGTGTTAAGTACAAGCAAGGCTCCAATGGTTCTGTGATAAATGAAACCCCCACCAGGATGAGATGTGAAAAATTTGTTGCTGTTGTAAGGAGGAGGTAGAAAGAAGGCAGAGAAGAGCTGATAGTGACAGTAAGCGAGGAAAGGAGAAAAACCCTCAGAGGGGAAAAGGGAGTAGGAGACTGGTGAAAAGGGAAGAGAACTACAGAGCCCAGCAACACTTGCAAGGGAGGAGGGAACAAGAGAAACAGTACCACAACTCCCAGCAGGTAGTAGAGTCGGGGTGATTGGGAGATGGAGGATATTCAGAGGGAGGAGCAGCACCTGGGAGAGAGGGTGGGGGAAGACTCCATGGAGTGGGAGGAGATTGAACTAGGAGAGGAAAGTGAAAATGTCATGAAGGAGAGTGGGGTGGAGCAGATGGAGTTCTTTTGCTCTGGACAAAGGAAGGTGGAAATGGGTGAGACTGCATAGAGAGAAGCCAGAGGTTTGGGGCCGCTAAGTGACAATGCCTAGTGGAGATCTGACTTCATGGAACTAGCGGGATTAAGTACCTGAAGAAGGTCAGTCTGAGCATTTTGTGGGAGGTTGTCAGAGTGCTGGTGGCTGACAAGCGAGGGTGGTGAAAATGCCTCCAACTCCTAGGCAGTAGAAGAAAGGAGAGGAGGAATAGACCGATCCACATGTTTATCCCAAGTTGTTAGCGAGTTCTAAGACTGAACTGTTGTTGATTGTTTTGTGTTGGAGAAGTGAAGCAAGGTGCACAGAGATTAGCAGCTGTAGTACAGTGGACATACTGTTTTCCCCCTGGTACCGCTGTGGAATAAAGTACTCTGCAGAATAAATATAATACTGTGAATAATTACTTTTTGCAAGTGAGCAGAAGCAGTTCCTCTTAGGAGGTGGATTAGCCCCAATTGTGTGGGTGAAGGCGGACAGCATGGAGAGGTGTTAAGTCGCGAGCAGACAGCACGGAGAGGTGTTGCGTGGAGAGTGGACAGCACGGAGAGGTGTTGCGTGGAGAGTGGACAGCACGGAGAGGGGTCGGATCGAGAGCAGACAGCACGGAGAGGTGCATGCTGACACTGTGCAAAAGAGCTGCTGGGGGGTAACAACAATAAAAGGGATTGTCTCCTCAAGCAGGAGGTCATATATTGTAATCCACTTAATGGGGAGGCTAAATGGACAATTATACAAAAACTCAAGCAGACCTTCAGCTCCTCAATCCTTCAAGTGCAAGCTAAGGTCTGAAAGGGGATATGTGGTTAGCGATCTCCTCTGCTGAATCCAGCAGTTGCCAATCTCACTGAAGGATGTCCTTTGTTATTTGGCCTTACTCTATGGCTGCAATTTTGGTAGCACACAGGTGGCTGTGGATCCAGCCCTCATTGGCACATTTGGCCTCCAAGGCTTGTTTGAGTAAGCTTCATTTCTGGGGGTACTTCCTATTTGGTGATCTAGAAAAGCTTGCTAAGGGCATGTGGGACACCAGGCCTCAACATCTTCCAGAGGATAAAGCGAGGCTGTCAGTTTGGGGGTTCTGAAAATAGATTTAAGGACTGGGGGCGATACTACCTGGGAAGCTGAAGTACATTGCCTTCTCCTCTGCAAAGGGAGAGAAGGGGCAGCCCTTTTGAGGGATGAGGAGGCTGAGGGACAGTGGCACCTCCTCTGCCTCTTCCTCCACTTTCAAGGTGTCCCAATGAGGGTCAACCAGCCCTCTCTGCAGAGATGCAGGTAGGAGGCAGGATCTGCCTCTTCCACTGGGAGTGAGCCCTCAGCTCCAATTAGTGGGTCTTGGAAGTGGTTCAGGAAGGTTATGCTTTGAAACTTACAGAACCTGTTTTGCATGTTTTTATGGTATCTTCTTGTAGATCCTCATTCAAAAGACAGGCAGTGAAAGCCACCTTACAGTGATTGCTGCTGCTGCTGCTGGAAGCCATAGAGCTTGTGTCACTTCAGGAGTGTGGTTGTGTGCTATTCCATCTCTTTCATGGTCCCCAAGAAAGAGGACTAATTCTTTCTCATGCTAGTTTTAAAAGGGTCAGTGTTTCCCTTCAAGTCCCATGTTTTTGCATGGAGACATTTCAGTCAGTGATCTCATTGGTCAGGCCATGAGGATTTTTGATGGTTCTGGATCTGGATGAGACTTACTTCCATTTACAATCAGAGGCAATCGCAAGTGCCTCCTGCATTTGTGTGCTGGGCAAACACTTTCAATTTAGGCTCCTGCCCTTTGATCTAGATGCTGTACCTAGAACTTTCTCCAAGATCATGGTGGTGGTAACAGTAGCGGCCTTTCTCCACCATAAGGGGCTTTGGGTTCACCTGCATTTGGACAATTGCTTAATTCAAACTGACATGAAGACTGATTCATGAGTAGTGATGGCCATAGTAATTCAGCTGCTAGATTGGTTAGGATGGGTAGCAAAGTACATCAAGAGTCAGCTAGTCCCTTCACAGAAGCTTGAGTACTTTAGAGTCCACTTTGACAGAGTGGGAGTGGTATACCTTACCTGGGAGAGAATATACAAGATTCATACTCAGAAGAAACAGTTTTGTACATAAGTACATAAGCATCGCCATGCTGGGACAGACCAAGGGTCCATCGAGCCCAGCACCCTGTCTCCGACAGCAGCCTTGTGATCTTGGCATTTTCTAGAGTTACTCTGCTCCATGGCATCCAGGCTGGAGGTGGCAGTATGGGTGAGAGCTCATATGATGCCACTCCAATGGGTCTTATTGTCTTGCTGAACTCTACAATCCCAACAGTTTGAGGTCTACCTCCCATTTCCTTCATCCCTCAAGAAACATCTGGTTTGGTAGGATGCTCCATTTCATCTCTTGAAAACAATTTCCCTGGATCCACTGGGCTGGGTGGTTGTGATCACCAGTGCAAGTTTAGGGAGCTAGCGATACCACTGTCTATGCTAGTGTGCTCACTATCGAGCATACTCTTATTTTATGACCTGGTTGAGGAACAAGGTTCCGCCCTCTGTTATTACTACTACTACTACTACTACAAATCATTTCTATAGCACTACCAGTTGTATGTAGCGCTTCACAATTTAGCATGAAGAAAAGACAGTCCCTGCTCAAAAGAGCTTACAATCTAAATCAGGGCAGACAGACAGGACAAATAAGGGATAAGGGTAAAACAGACAGATAGGACACATAGGGAAAGGGACTATTGAAGAGAGGAAGACAAGATAAAGGTTACGAGCAGGTGACAAGTTAGGAGTTAAAAGCAGCATCAAACAGGTAGGCCTTTAGCCCGGATTTGAAGGCAGCCAGGGATAGAGCTTGACGTAATGGCTCAGGAAGTCTATTCCAGGCATAAGGTGTGGCAAGATAAAAGGAACTGAGTCTGGAATTAGCGATGGAGGAGAAGGGTACAATTAGGAGAGATTTGCCTAGTGAATGGAGTTCCTGGGAAGGACTGTAGGGAGAGATGAGGGTGGAGAGGTAGTGAGGGGCAGTGGAGTGAATGCACTTATAGGTTAATAAGAGGAGCTTGAACTGTATATGGAAACGGATAAGGAGCCAGTGAAGTGACTTCAGAAGAGGGCTGATATGGACATAGCGACTTTGGCAAAATATTAATCTTGCAGCAGAATTTTGAACAGATTGAAGAGGGGAGAGAGATGGCTGAGTGGAAGACTGGTGAGAAGCAAGTTGCAGTAGTCCAAGCGAGAGGTGATGAGAGTGTGGATGAGGGTTCTGGTAGCATGCTCAGAAAGGAGAGGGCGATATTATAGAGGAAGAAATGACAGGTTTTAGCAATCTGTTGAATATGTGCAGAGAAGGAGAGGGAGGAGTCGAAGATGACCCCAAGGCTACGAGCAGATGATACAGGAAGAATGAGCGTGTTGTCGACAGAAATAGAGAGTGGGGGAAGGGGAGAGGTTGGTTTAGGTGGGAAGATAAGGAGCTCAGTTTTTGACATATTGAGCTTCAGGTGGCGGTGAGACATCCAGGCAGCAATGTGAGACAGGCAGGCAGATATCTTGGCCTGGATTTCTGCGGAGATTTCTGGGAGTCATCAGCATAAAGGTGATATTGAAAACCGTGGGCTGAGATCAGAGCACCAAGGGAGGAAGTATAGCTGGAGAAAAGGAGAGTTCTGTTAGATCTATTAATGATCTTTTGAGATTTTGTAAGACTGTTAAAACTTATTTGTTTTAATTTAGCAGTTTGATGAGTTGAAATGGAGCTTGTCAGGCTGGAACCATTGTTTAATTTAATTTAATGTTGTTATATGTTGAATTATATTATGAATGTAATTCTGTAACCCATTCTGGGCACTATTGGGAGGACAGGCTAAATAATGAAATAAATAAATAAACATTCTGCTCCTCTGCCTCTATCTGCTGGCGGAGGAACATAACCCATTGGTCTGGACAAGTCTAGCAGGAATCAAGGAAAGGACATTTTCAGTTAAGACCAAATTTCACCTTTTTGACAAAATAGTGAAAATTGATAAAATGTATACTTTGCACTCAAATTGTACATTCTCAGTCTCAGCAGCAGTCATCTTTGCCAGCTGGGTTTTTTTTTTTTTTGCTATTCACGTACGAAAACATACAACTGAAGTTTAT
Source organism: Microcaecilia unicolor (assembly GCF_901765095.1). Taxonomy (NCBI): domain Eukaryota; kingdom Metazoa; phylum Chordata; class Amphibia; order Gymnophiona; family Siphonopidae; genus Microcaecilia; species Microcaecilia unicolor. Next base: position 72,009,118 of record NC_044037.1, read on the forward strand.
GATGGACACTTTTGGGATTATGCAGACTTCGTGTAATAGCAGCAGAATTCAAGTGCAGGTATTTTTAGCTACTCGCCAGAACAAAAATGCAAATGTTTCCTGAAGGTGTTCAAACAATCACCATACACACTCTCCTTTTCTGTCTTTCCTTCTCTCCCCTGTGCTCATTTGATTAGTAAAACAGGTGCCACAGGGGTGTAATTAAACATTTGTTTATTCATGTTATGTGCACATTCACAGACAGAGGAACCACCTAAAGACTGGAGCTAAGCTACACATGCTAAGGTTGCATATGTAATAATGCCAATTAGAAAGAAGTATGCAAATATTTCCTAATAATACATATCCATTGCTACATTTTTGAGTGACCTCAGAAACTTGCAGATGCAGAGTGGCAAGTGTTTCCACCTTTTAACTGGCATTTTTATTCATGCATTAAGCATTAATCACAACAACACAGTGAGAATCAGACAAGAATATATTATGTGATATAAAGATGGATAAAGAATGCCAAATGGCAATACATTCTTCTTGTCAAGCTCTGGAACATCACATCATTTCAAGCCTGATTTTTACCTGAGTTCCCCCACAGATAAAGTGGGGAAACCCCTTTTGAATATAAAGCCATGAATGTGTCATGGATTGCAGAAGGGAGTACGATTTAAAAGAAAAAAATTCTAGTATTAACAAAAACAAACGAGCAGATGTTTCTAGCTGTTCCTATGCCATTGCAATTCCCAGTGCAATTTTGTGTCAACAGATGTTTCTAAATGTTCAGTGCCCAGTTGTAGAATTCCTAATGCCCCAGGCAATACAGAAGCATAACTGCAGATCAGAACAGATTTGCTATTGTTGGGCAATAATTTACTGGTCAAAGTGACAGATTCTTGTAGCCCTAAAATATCCATACCACAAGATTAGTCCAGCCAAAGGGGATGAAACTTGTTAACAGTTTTATACAGCTTTGGATAGGAGGGAGGTTGGCTCTAGCATTTACTCAGTGAATCACAAGAGCTGAAATATAGAACCTATCAATTCCTATTATTACGATGCAAAAAACGTATCCTGTTTCTTCATTCTACCTATGCTCCTATTAGATTAATATCATAAATATTGAGTTAAGGTATGTGAGAACAGTCAGAGTTTCCTCTAAATCTCTGCTTCATTATGAAAAAAGGGCAACCCTTAGCAGTACGTGGTAAAGCATTAATGTAATTCATCATGCTGCCCTGTTGGCATGAGTAGTGTTTCCAGCAGAATGCACCAGCTTGGAAAAAGGTCCTACTAATGCCAACTATGACTCCACATCAGGATTTTTCTTCTACAAGGTTTACTTTATCACCATCATTGTGAACACCTTTACATCAATGTCTAGATAGTGTACAGAACATACTACTCTATTTTACAATACTTCCATAAGCATTTGTTAAGCTCCTGCTGTCTTCCAGTAGAGCAGAAGTCCTGAAAGAGGGCAAGAGTCTGCTGTTACTGTGAATGATTGCAGAAAGAAAAGATCCTTTTGACCTGTTTTCCTTTCACAGCTTGCATAATTCACAGCCACACTAGAGCGAGGCAAGGTCTTCAGCTACCACTGAAAAAGCATAAGCCTTTTATTATATGTTGATGTTGTTCCATTTTATTTTATTTTGTTTTTACAATGGTTTTATGTTTGTTTTCTTATTTTCATTAATATTGCATATTAGCTATATTTATAAGTTTATTTTGGATGTTATGTTCCACTATAAGTACCTGCATATAACATGTAAACCACCTTGGATCGTTTCCACAGAACGGTGGTGTATAAATCCCATCCCCTTTTCCTTACTCCATTTTATGCAAGGTGGAATATAAATAAACAACAAATAAATGCAATACTGAATGAAAAGAAGTTATGCAATAATGCAGAAGTTCCCAACCTGTGGTCCATAAGACCATCCCAGGGGTGTCCACTGGGAAAATGCAATACAGACTTACAATGGCTGCCTTTTCAGCACTCCCCCCAATCGATGGCTTGCTGAGAGACAAAGTGAGGCTTGAAACCATAGACGGTTGGTGGCTCAGCTGTTCGGGGAGGCTAAAGTGGGCATGGGGCCTGAGTCTGTTATTATGTATCAAAAACCAAACAATAAAGTAGCAAGAAAATTAAAGTGTAACCTTCAATAGATATATATATATAGGTCTCTTAGGCAATTGAATTAAAGCAGATTGAACAAAGAATTCGTAGATGATGCCTTCGTCTCCATAGAGACCTGAAGTCAGTCTGCCTCTCTTCTCTCTTACACATCCCACTTGCCCTCAGCCAATAAGCCTATGGAAACAATTCAACTATATTTAAAGATCCCTCAAGAGGCTGTGTCTCATAATTTAAGTGTTAAAACCCTTTCTGATGTTTTAGTGTAACCTTAGTAAGGCCAACACTCAATCCCTCCACTGCAAAACACTATACACAAACTTGTGCAAAAACACACTCAGAATCTTACCAAACTATAACAGCACTAACTCCCAGGACAGGAAGAGCTACAACCTTACGTGTGAAAAGGCAGAACTGTAAATATTACACCGGGCCCTAAAACACTACCTAGTAAAAAAAAAAATCAAAATAAAACCAATAAGACTGCAACAAGATCTCCATGCAAATACTACATGCTAGCAGAATACTGCACCTTGGTCACACATGCAAAACACATGACACAAGTATGACACATGAGGCATATTTTCAAAGCACTTAGCCTCCCAAAGTTCCATAGAAACCTATGGAACTTAGCCTTCCAAAGTGCTTTGAAAATAAGCCTGACAATGGATCACAGAATAATAAAAGATAGGAAGGCAAAAAAAACTGAACTAGAAACTTCATGAAGTCAGACAGATGCACATTTCCAAAAGCTAACATATTCCAATTCATAAATACTGAATAAAATACTTTTTTCTACCTTTGTTGTCTGTGCATTTTGTGTTTTTTACTAGCTTTGGACCCAGTGTCTGTTTTATGCTTTTCTCTGTATTTTTTTTCCTTGTCTTTGCAATGTCTCCCGTCCATTTAACATTTTTTTATCTCCATGCCCACCATCCTCCTGCATCCTGTCCATCATCTTCCTTTTGTGGAGCTGGCCCTATCTTTCCTCCAGCTTCAGTATCCGCCCCCAAAGTGCCCCAATCCATCCCTTATATTCAGTAGTTTCCTCTTTTTGTCTTGCCTTGTCCTGCATTTCCCCTCTTTGTGCTTATCCCCTCCTGTGATCAGCATTGCCCCTCTGTGTCCTTACCCCCCCCCCCCATCCAGCGTTGCTCCTCTGTGTCCTTAACACTTTCCCTCTATACCTAGCATCTCTTTTCTGTCTTTCTGACTCTCTCATCTCTCTTCCCTTCTTCCCACATTCCCACCCTAGGGTCAGGATGTCTCCCTCTTTCATCTCCCTCCCCTCCACCACAATTCAATATGTCTTCCTCCTAGGTCTCCAGGGTTTCCACCTTTCTTCCCCTAGTCAGTCACCCAGTCAGTCTTTCTCTTGCCCCCCCCCCCCCCCCCAAGCTGGTCCTGCATCTATCTATCTTCATCTCCCTTCAGCACCTTTTCCTATCTCTGTTCCTACCTCTTCCATCCTCTTCCAGCAGAGCAGCACTTAAATGTTTCCTGTGATGTGTTCTGCCTCCTCTGATGTAATTTCCTGTTCCACATGGGCAGGACACATCAGAGGGAAGATCGAGGCACCCAGGCAGCTTTTTAAAATTGCTGCGGTACCCCTGCTGGCAATCATTAAGTCAGGTTAGCAAGCACCATTGGGGAGTGGGAGGGAGGGAGAGAGGAAAGCTGCCGGCATCCCCGGACAGTAGATGGAGGTTGTAATTGCCACTCCCCAAGCGTCATATACATAAATACCTAGGGCCCAATTTACTAAGCTGCGCTGTAGGAATGCAAACATTTTAGTGCGCGCTAATGCTAGAGACATCCATAGGAATATAATGGGTGTCTCTATCATTAGCGTGCACTAGCGCACCTACAGTGTTTCTTAGTAAACAGGGCCCCAAGTGTAAAATTAGAATTAAAGGAGCATAAAGTAAAAGTTAGAGAACATCAGATAACATAAGACAAAAATGGAGTAGAATGAAATACAATACGTGAACTGCAGGAAGGGCATCCAACGTATGATTACATAAAAGTAGAGGATTAGATATAAATACATGAAAACATAGTTTTATAAAACAGATGTATAATCAAATGTATCACATGGCTGGATACAAAACAGCATAAAAGTCTGAACGATAATATGCAAAAGTAATGCAAAACTAGGTTGTTACAGAAAAATTATACTTAGAAAAAAATAAACATAAATACATGAAAACATAATGATATTAACATAAAACAAACCTATAATCAAACTTGTCAAATGGCTAAATATAAAACAAGATAAACATAAATACACATAGAGACTGACTTTTGTAAGTGATCTTGCATATATTAATATCCAATATTAAAATATATCAAAGAAGATTGGATAGCTGTTGGATCTACAAAACATATCCATCAATAACATGAGATAGCATGTGATGTACCTCACAATAGAACTAACAAGGAGTCTGGCTATTGACATAACATAGAATGCTCTCTCTCAAATAAGTAACAGGGGACACCATGGAATAATTGTATATATTCATCTGTGTATGGTCCCATGGGTTCCAAAACTGTCTATACAGATTTGTGTTGAGAAATTAAACATAATTAAACATATATATATATATATCTGTGTCTATTTGTGGGGAAGTATGATGTGATTATATATTAAAGTAGGAAACTAATAGACCAGAGATGGTTTCTCTCATTATGTGGGTAGGTGTGTTGGACATAGGCACATAAAAGAAAAAGAGGATATTTTTCTAAAAATTAAAAACCTGGAGGACATATCTGAAGAAGTCCAAAAGGAGGATATGTCCACTTAAAAGAGGACATATGGTAACCCTATACCATTTAAGTACATGTAAAAATGAAAGAAAACCATGTGGAGGTCTGCAAAATTTTGGAAGGTTGAAAAGTGGTTCTCATTCTATGGCACCCGTGAGACACGGTGCTTCAGCCCAGTGGCGTAGCCAGACTGTCAATTTTGGATGGGCCTGAACCCAAAGTGGGTGGGCACAAAATTTTCTCTCTACCCCCCTCCCCCAACAAAATTTAGTCACGCTAATCAGATGCATTTGTTACACAGGGTAAAGTGCTGCTTTTCAGTGCATCAGATTTCAGAAAATTTATTTAATAGCCTAACACCCTTTTCCATGAGCTTTCAGAGGCCAAAACCTCCTGCCTCAGGTCAGTATAATGCTGTTACAGTATCCTCGCCTGACCTAAGGAAGGAAGTATTGGTCTCTGAACCTTTATTAACACAGGTACCATATTACTTTATCCTAAATTAAAAATAAAATTATTTTCTTTACCTTTCTTGTATGGCCATTTACTTTTCCTCATTGTGTCGCTCCCAGTCTCTAGATTCTGCTTTCCTTCGTTTTCGCTTAACTCTTCTGCCACTGTTTCCTGGCCATTTCTCATTTTTCTCTCCTTTTTCTTTGCGTTCTTCAATATTTTTCTGCCTCTCTCTCTCTGTCCTGATTTAATTCATTCTTACTATCCATTCTTTAATTTCCTTCATCTACTTATGGCTTTTCATCTTTTTCTCACCCTTGTTCTCCCCATGCCCCTTCCTCTTATTCTCCAGTCTTTCACTACTCTCCTTTTCCATCCAGCAGCTCTCTTCTTTCTCTCCCCATCCTTCCAGTCTCCCCTCTCTCTCCCCATCCTTCCAGTAGTCTCCCCTCTTTCTTTCTGCATCCTTCCGTCCAGTGTCACCTCTTTCTCCCTACCCTTCCATCCAGCGTCTTCCCTCTTTCTCTACCCATCCTTCCATCCATCTATCCTCTCTCCTGATCCTTCCATCTAATGTCTCTCTCCCTCTTTCTAACCAGTGTCTCTGTATCACTCTACCCTTTTCTGTTCAGTGTCCCTTCTCTCTCCACATCCTTCCAGTCTCTCACCTTTCTCTGCATCCTTCCAGTCTCTCCCCTTTCTCTCCCCATCCTTCCATCCAGAGTCTCTCTCCCCATCCATCCGTTTTCCCTCTTTCTCTCCCCATCCTTCCATCTGTTTTCTATCTTTTCTCCCCATCCTTCCATGTTTTCCCTCTTTCTCCCCATCCTTCCATGTTTTCCCTCATTCTCTGCCATCCTTCCATCTGTTTTCCCTCTTTTCTCCCCATCCTTCCATGTTTTCCCTCTTTCTCCCCATCCTTCCATGTTTTCCCTCATTCTCTGCCATCCTTCCATGTTTCCCTCTTTCTCCCCATCCTTCCATCTGTTTTCCCTCTTTTCTCCCCATCCTTCCATGTTTTCCCTCTTTCTCCCCATCCTTCCATCTGTTTTCCCTCTTTTTCTCCCCATCCTTCCATGTTTTCCCTCTTTTCTTCGACGAGGCCCGCCCTGCATGCCAGCCCCAGCTCCCATTGCCGGCCACTGCTGCTTTTCCTGTTGAGCAGCAGGGCCGGCGCTACAAAAAGAAGAAGCGCTAATGGCGCTAAGGAGTAAGGAAGAGAAATGTTTAAAAAAAAAAAAAAGCGCGGCACTGTCTCGGCAGCCTTGAGGCATTGGCTGCTGAGGCATTGGCTGCTGGCTCGCAGGCTCCTCCTGTCTGCGGGAGGAGCCTGCGAGCCAGCAGCCAATGCCTCAGCAGCCAATGCCTCAAGGCTGCCGAGACAGTGCCTGCCGGTGCCGCGCTTTTTTTTTTTAAAACATTTCTCGTGCTTAGCGCCGTTAGCGCTTCTTCTTTTTGTAGCGCCGGCTCTGCTGCTCAACAAGAAAAGCAGCAGTGGCCGGCAATGGGTGCTGGGGCTGGCGCTGGGCGGGCCTGGGCTGAAATTGGGTGGGCCTGGGCCCACCCAGGCCCACCCGTAGCTACGCCCCTGCTTCAGCCACTATTGTGCAGACTATGGTACACGAGACACGAGGCAGTCTTCTAACTGGAGCTCTGAAGGGGGGGGAGCAGACCCCACTACCTTGGACACCATATTTTTGTAGATGCCCATCTGTGATTGGAGCCCGTTCAGTCTTAGTTAATCAACTGTTCAAGAATGGAAAACATTTAAAATTAGGATGAGTGAACACTTTGAAACTAATAGAGAAAAGGAATTTCACATTTCATCTTTATTTAATATATTGCAAATAGTAGATACATCTAAGTGGTTTACAAAGCAAATGAGTTATATAAAGGGGGAAAGGAAAGAAACAAAAGGAAAAACTAAGTTACATCAGTTCCTTATAAGGGAAGGGGGAGGGGATCTTTAATCCATTACCTGAACAGCGGAGACAAGAGGGAGCGCAAAGAAGAGGACAACACAGGCAAGGCCTATGGAGAGTAGCTGCTGAAAGGCTAAGACCATGTGGTGTAAAACGAGTAAAAGTGAATCGATTTTTCACTCTTTCAAAAAGTACAAAGACCAGGGAACATGCAATGAAATCACAAGGAAATACTTTTAAAACAAATAGTAGGAAATATTTTTTCACTCAAGAATATTTAAGCTCAGGAACTCGTTGCAGTAGGATGTGGTAACAGCAGTTAGCATATCTGGGTTTAAAAAAAAGGTTTGGGCAAGTTCCTGGAGGATAAGTCCATAGTCTGTTATTGAGATGGACATGGAGCAAGCCACTGCTTGCCCTGGGATTGGTAGCGTGAAATGTTGCTATTATTTGGGATTATGTCAGGTACTTGTGACCTGGATTGGACACTGTTGGAAGCAGGATACTGGGTAAGATGGACCATTGGTCTGACCCAGTATAGTTATTCTTATGTAAATGTTGGGAACACTTGTAGTACTGTATTTTGCTCCAAGTGTTGGATTCCCAGTGTATATGTGGCTAATTTATTTTATTTTATTTTTTGTAGCCTTCTTCCCAAAGGGAAAAGACTTGTGAGATCACCATGTTCAAGGCCACGTGTCCCCCTCTAACAACTTTTGTGTTTGGTGTGCTATCCACACCAGATTTCCAGTATTTCTCCTATGGTTTAAAGGGATCTTTTATTTTGGACCAACATTGATGAATAGACACTCACACCTCACAAATTAGACTCTATGGTGGCAATTCTATAACTTGGCGCTTCCATTTAGGTGTTTGAGACCTTGTGGTAGGTTCCAGGCATCTAGGTCCCACTATAGAATACTAGCATAGCCTGGTTTTGGCGCTCCTAACATTTAGGCCCCAGAAGAGCTGATGGCAGAAACATGTGTAACTACATGCACAAGTGGGATTTCCACCCATGGTCTGCCCCCACATACCCCCTTCCAAATACCAATATATAAATTAAGCAGGTATTTTCAGGCTCGTACTTAGGCACCCTGCTGGCTTTTATTAAAATATATGCACACATACCCTCATAAGTGCTAGAATTCTAAATATTTACACATATAGAACTAAATTCTATAAATGATGCCTACAAAATCATTGCCGAAAAAATTGCGCTTTGCGTTATTCTATAAACAGTGCTTAAAGTTAGGTGCCGTGTACAGAATTAGCGCCAGGAACCACAACTACATTTAGGAACAACTATTTACACCAATGAAACGCCTTTATTCTGTAACAATGTGCGTAAATTAAAGGAACATCCCTGATCCATCCACGACACTCCCATGGTCGTACCCCCGTTTTGAATCCATGTGTAAAATGTACATGTGGATCCATTTGCATAAAAATACACGCATAAATTATAATGCCAATTATTGCTGCTAATTGATTGTTAGAACCCGTTTATAGCTGCTAATTGGATCATTATTCATTTAAATTGCATGTGCAACTCATAGTGCATGTATAGAATTCAGTGGGTAATGCACACATTAATGTGAGCATCTAGGTTATACAATTGCCCTGTATTAGATCTGCCTGGAACACCTTGTTTTATTCCTTATAAATGAGAAACAAATACACAACAAAACATGACTTTCCATTGCACAATGAGGACTAGATTCAGTAAATGGCACTCCCAAAAAATGAGTGCTGAGTGTTATTTTATAAACGACACGCTGAGTTGGGCACTGTTTATAGAATAGTGTGTAGTGCCGGGATTTGCACCCAGCTTTTGGCATGAAGATTTACACCAACTGAAACGTGGTGTAAATCCTCAAAATAAATTCAGCCCAGATCTCCCGAATTCTATAATACTGCATAGTGAATGCTTCTGACCTGCCCATGCTCCTCCCATGGCCACACCCCCTTTTTATTTGCATGCTAAAAGATCTACACATGCATCTTTATAGAACAGCATTTGGCAAGATGTGCGTAAATCCAAATTGTTGCCAATTAACACCAATAATTGACTGTTAGCATCCAATTATTGTTGCTAATTGGCTCGTTACTCAGTGAAATTGCATGCACAAATTGGGTGCATGCCCAAATTTGTATGCACAATTTTAAGCATCATATATAGAATCCAGGGGTGATTGGGTAGATCACAAAAAAAAATAAGGCATCTAAATAAAATGCAAAGTATTTTAATTGCATCTCTAAAGCTACGTAATTAGTTTACAAAGGTGTGTGACATGAGAATTAAACAGATTAGACAATGAAAAATGAAAATTGCTTGTTACTTTTTCGCATCACATAGCAAGCTGAACCTTTTCAAGCTTGACATTCCCGGCCGGCATCTAAGCAAAGTTTAAATATTGTGTTAAATGTGAAACATTTTCCTTTCCTTCTCTTTCGCTCTGTCAACCTGTCTTTACAGAGAAACACAGTACACGTGTCATCTATAAATATTCATACATAGATGGCTAAGTAAGAGGTTATGTGTTTCTGTGTATTAAGTTACCATTTGGACATCTGCTTTTAAGAGAAGGGATGGCTGTATTACCCAGTGCACTCCTGATGTAGCTCTTGGGCTGAGCTTGTCATCATCTTTAAAATTCTGGTCACAGTGAGATCTCTAAAGCAGGAATGATCTTTCACTTTACAGAGACACCACTGCTGTCTGCACTGGGCTGAAAGAGAGGAAGACTGGGAGATAGAGGTCAAGCATCCTTCAGCCACTGTGGCCGTGACAGTTGACAGTGAGTATCATGCACTGCAAAATAGCTCGTAAGTAAACAATGTGCTTCTGTTTTTATTTCTAAGTCAAGTGGGGAGAATAATATCTCCTCTAACCTTATCCAGAGCTGGTGGGTTGTATTGTGTGGACTTACTACTACTACTACTTAACATTTCTAAAGCGCTACTAGGGTTACGCAGCGCTGGACTTAGCCTCTGTCCTGGGAGTTCCCACCCTGTATACTGTAGTGCGATGTTTCTCCTTTTGTATCTCTTGAGTTTGGTTTAGCGTGTATCGAAGGAGAAGGTAGGCGGATGCTTTCTCTTTTTTGTCTCTCAGAGGTACCAGTCTGTGTTCATTAGAGTCAGTTTTATTAGGAGCACGCATGAGAAGCCAGGGAGAGAGAAACGAAATCAAATCTTTAATGAATTGTTCTGCCAAGCAAACCGTTAGCCTGTCAGCAAGCTCCGAGTTGGCAATGTTGATAAGAAATAAACAAGGGGCCAGGAAGAGCAAATGAAAAGCTTCAATTTGATAAGTTCTAATAAATACAGCTAGTGGAAATCTCACATCAACAAGGCTATGCATATGCAGCCCCTGTGGATGGAAAAGGTACCTCAATTAGCCAAGCATACCAATTAGAGAGGGGTGGAGGTGGGGTTCAAATATAAGGGAAAATAAGAGGTGCTGGGGATGCTTATGAAGGGCTGAACCAAGTCACCTCAGCCCAAACTTTTGAGATCATCCTCTCAAAGTCTGAATTGTCATAACTACCAAGTGCCAAAATAAGAACAGTTGTACTGATAATATTTAAACCCCATGCTTGGTGTTTGTTTTAAGCACCGGCCACCGTGTTTAAATTATTCTTGGATATAAAGCACTGCTATCCAGATAATGAGTAGTGCGGAATATTCTGGCAGAGTGGGGACTGCCACCGCTATCTAGATAGTGACGATATTCAAACTGCTGTCCAGATAACGCTCCAGATAAAATTAGGTCAACAACTTTTCTATACTACACATATCTGGATAGTTATCCATATAGGAGTAAATTCTATAAGCGGTGCCTAAACATCAGTGCTGAAAATTTTATGCACTGTTATTCTATAAAGGGTAACCGCACCTAACTTTAGGCGCTGATAATTACGCCTGCTAAAAGCAGCTGTAAATGCCGATGCTTACGTTAGATGTGATGCAGCTGAATTCTATATTTACGCACATAAAATTTTGTAATGCCTCTAACCACACCCCCAAACATTTATGCATGTTAGGATTTGTGAATGGATTGTTATAGAATGCAATCTGCATGTAAATCCTAATTAAGGCCAATTAATGCCAATAATTGGTTTCTAGCAGCCATTGATTGGTGCTGATTGGCTTGTTAAGCAATTAAGTTGCACATGCAACCTAAGAAGCTTTTCCAGATGTTCTTGACAGATGTTTTGAAATTTATTGAAGCAAATATTCCACTTCTTCATAAGATGTATTACTTATCTACGTCTAAAACTGGAGAACCTGCAGATGCTGATTTGGATGTATCCGGACTTTCAGAAAATTCATGATAGAGATATCTAGCACAGCAACCCTGTTGGTTCAATTTGTGGTCTATCAGAATAAAGATGCAATATTAAAACTTTATTATAAGGTTAAAGATGCTTCATTTTTGGGTAACAGAGATTATATCTTTCCTGATGTTTCTCGATGGACTCAACTCAAGTTTCTTCATTTTCGTTCACCTGTGGTTTCCTTGGGTGCTTCACTTCAACTGCGCTTTCCGTGTAAAGGTTTAGTTTCTTTTCAGGGTAGCAGATATGTTTTTTATGAGCCTGCGCAGCTTATTTTTTTCTTGGAATGAAAAGGTGTTTCTGCAGCTTCTACATAATGCTCCTAGATCTTGGTCTATAATAGTTGTAATTAGTAGCAGAACACTGTATATTTTATTTTCCTATTTTTTTTTTTTACTTTTTCCTTAATTCCAGCTTCCTATGGAATGTGTCCTCGGTTTTCCCATAATTGTGGACTGTTTAGAATTGTACCTGTTTTCTTTGAACTTTTGTAGTTTTCTGATTTTCCTTTGCAAAGTGTATTATTTGTTAACTTGAAAAGTACATTTTTAAAAAGTTGCGTGTGCAAATCAGCTACGTGGTGCTGATTTGCACATACAACTCTAGTCACCACTTATAGAATCTGGGGAATGCTCATTTCTGTAAACTTGTGTGTACAATTTGACATTTAGCATGCAAACTTGTGCATGAAGTTATAGACTAGTTCTAGTTACACGCATAACTTAATTGTTAAATTAGATGCTAATTGGTGTTAATAATTGGTTATAATTGATGTTAATAGGCACTAACTGCACTTAGTTGGAATACTATAACCTTAACGTGCAAATTCTATAGCGTGTAACTGCAAAGGGGGTATGGATGTAGAAAGAGAATGGGAGGCTCAAGGATATGCCTAGTATTTACTATCAATCCATGTGTACAATTTACGTGTGGATTCATTTACATAAAAATACATGCATAAATTATAATTAATGCCAATTACCACTACTAATTGTTAGAACCCAATTATAGTCGCTAATTGGATCATTATTCAATTAAATTACATGTGCAACTCGTAGTGCATATGTAGAATTCAGAGGGTAATGCACACATAAATGTGGGCATCTAGGTTATACAATTGCCCTGTATTAGATCTGCCTGGAACACCTTGTTTTATTCTTAATAAATGAGAAACAAATACACAACAAAAGATGACTTTCCATTGCACAATGAGGACTAGATTCAGTAAATGGCACCCCAAAAAATGAGTGCTGAGTGTTATTTTATAAATGACACACTGAGCTGGGCGCTGTTTATCCACATGTAGTAGAAATGTAGTAGACTGGTGAGGCAAGATTCCCTTCACTAAATCCATGTTGGCTTTGTCTCATTAATCCATGCTTTTGAATATGCTCTGTAATTTTGTTCTTTATAATAGTCTTTACCAATTTTACCGGCACCGACATCAGGCCTACTGATCTGTAATTTCCCGGATGACCTCTGGAAACCTTTTAAAAAATCGGCGTTACATTGGCTACCCTCCAATTTCCGGTACCATACTTGATTTTAAAGATAAATTACATATTACTAACAATAGTTCTGCAAGTTCATTTTTCAATTCTATCAATACTTTAGGATGTATACCATCTGGTCCTGGTGATTTGCTACTCTTAATTTGTCGTATTGCCCCATTACATCTTCCAGGTTTACAGAGATTTAATTCAGTTTCTCTGGCTCATCAGCATTGAATACCATTCCTGGCACCGATATGCCTCCCAGATCTTCCTCAGTGTAGACCAAAGCAAAGAATTCATTTAATCTCTCTGCTATGGCCTTGTCTTGCCTGAGTGCCCCTTTTACCCCTCGATCATCTAGCGGTCCAACTGATTCTTTTGTCGGCTTCTTGCTTTTAATATATCTAAAAAAGCTTTTATTATGCGTTTTTGCCTCCAACGCAAACTTCTTTTCATAGTCTCTCTTTGCCTTCCTTATCAGTGCTTTGATTTGACTTGCCATTTTTTATGCAGTTTCCTATTATTCTCAGTCAGATCCTTCTTCCATGTTCTGAAGGATTACTTTTAGCTCTAATTGCTTCCTTCACCTCACTTTTTAAACATGCGGCTGTCGTTTTGTCTTTTTTCCTCCTTTTTTAATACATGGACTATATTTGGCCTGGGCTTTCAGGATGGTATTTTTGAACAGCATCCATGCCTGATGTAGATTTTTGACCTTTGCAGCTGCCCCTTTAAGTTTTTTTCACCAATCTTCTCATTTTATCATAGTCTCCTGTGTTTAGTTACTCCAGAGCTTATATCAAATCTGATCATGTTATGATCACTGTTATCAAGAGGCCCCAGCACCATTACCTCTAGAACCAGATCATGAGCTCCACTAAGGGCTAAGTCTAGAACTGTTCCTCCTCTTGTTGGCTCTGGAACCAGCTGCTTCATAAAGCAGTCCTTGATTTCATCAAGGAATTTCACCTCTCTAGCATGTACTGATGTTACATTTATCCAGTCAATATTGGGGTAATTGAAATCACCCATTATTATCGTGTTCCCCCGTATGTTAGACTCCGTAATTTCTGATAATATTTCTACATCTATCTCTTCATTCTGGCCAGGTGGGCAGTAGTACACTCCTATCACTATCCTTTTCCCCTTTACACATGGAATTACAATCCATAGGGATTCCAAGATGTATTCCATGTCCTGTAGAATTTTTAGTCTATTCGATTCAAGGCCCTCCTTAACACAGTGCTACCCCTCCACCAATTCGATCAACCCTATCACTGCAATATAATTTGTATGCTGGTATGACAGTATCCCACTGATTATCCTCCTTCCACCAGGTCTCAGAAATGCCTATTATATCTATTTTTTCATTTATTGCAATATATTCTAACTCTCCCATTTTATTTCTTAGGCTTCTGGCATTCGCATATAGACATTTCAAACTATGTTTGTTGTTCCTATTTACATCTTGCTCAGCAGTTGACAGTGATAATGTGCAATCTTGAAAATCTGTCCATTTTTTATTTAAAGACACCTGGTCTACTATGCTCTCAATTGCAACCTTGCTATCAGGATGCCCTATCTTCCCTGTTTTGGTGATATCTTTGAAAGATACCTTATTCCGAACCATGTGCTTTTGAACGACTGTTGGCCTTCCCCCAGTTTCTAATTTAAAAGCTACTCTATCTCCTTTTTAAATGCTGATGTCAGCAGCCTGGTCCTACTCTGGTTAAGGTGGAGCCCATACTTTTGGAATAGGCTCCCCCTTCCCCAGAATGTTGCCCAGTTCCTAACTAATCTAAAACCCTCCTCCCTCTTCCATGCATTGAGCCTCCAGAGCGCTGCGTGTGGAACAGGGAGCATTTCTGAAAATGCTACCCTGGAGGATCTGGACTTGAGCTTTCTACCTAGGAACCTAAATTTAGCTTCCAGAACCTCCCTCCCACATTTTCTTATGTCATTGGTACCTACATGTACCAAGACAGCCGGCTCCTCCCCAGCACTATGTAAAATCCTATCTAGGTGACAAATGAAGTTCACCACATTTGCACCAGGCAGGCAAGTGACCAGTTGATCCTCATGTCCACCAGTCACCCAGCTAACTACATGCCTAATAACTGAATCACCTACTACAACAGCTGTCCTAACCCTTTCCTCCTGGGTAGAAGCTCCTGGAGACACATCCTCAGTATGAGAGGATATTGCATCCCCTGGTGTGCTAGTCCTGGCTACAGGATTATTTCTAACTTCACCAGGGTGATGCTCTCCATTTAGGAGGCCTCCCTCCTCCAGGGCAGCACAAGGGCTGCCAGACTGGAGGCGGGACTTCTCTACAACATCCCTGTAGGCCTCCTTTATGTACCTTTCTGTCTCCCTCAGCTCTTCGAAGTCTGCTACTCTAGCCTCAAGAGAACGGACTCGTTCTCTTAGAGCTAGGAGCTCTTTGCACCAAGCACACATATATAGCCTCTCACCAACTGAGAGATAATCATGATGTGACAGTGCAAAAGACTGGATAGCACCTCTCTCGCTGCTGGACTGCTGTCTGCATCTTAATATTATAGAGTTGTTTAATTACTACTACTACTACTACTTATCATTTCTAAAGCGCTACTAGACGTACACAGAGCTGTACACTTGAATATGAAGAGACAGTCCCTGCTCGACAGAGCTTACAATCTAATTAGGACAGACAAACAGGACAAACAAGAGATATGGGAATATTAAAGTGAGGATGATAAAATAAGGGTTCTGAACAAGTGAATAAGGGTTAGGAGTTAAAAGCGGCATCAAAAAGGTGGACTTTTAGCTTAGATTTGAAAATGGCCAGAAATGGAGCTTGACTTCTTCAGGTACTAGGGATATTAGATCACATAGAGGGGCATAATCGAATGGGGCCAGCCATCTATATGGGCCGCCATCTCTAAGGCCGGCCCCATAAAGCGCCATACCCGACCGCATTATCGAAACAAGATGGCCGGCTTCTTTCGTTTTGATAATACGGTCAGGGTCGGGCATATCTCAACATTTCGGACAGCCTTAGAGATCACCAGTATTAGAGATGGCCACCATAGGTTTTTACTGATAATGGAAACTAATGGCAGCCATCTCAAACCTGGCCAAATGCAAGCCCTTTGGTCAAGGGAGGAGCCAGCATTTATAGTGCAGTGGTCCCCCTCACATGCCAGGACACCAACCGGGCACCCTAGGTGGCACTGCAGTGGACTTCACAAATTGATCCCAGGTGCATAGCTCCCTTACCTTGGGTGCTAAGCCCCCCAAAAAACCCCAAACCCATTACCCACAACTGTACAACACTACCAGAGCCCTTAAAGGGTACAGTGGGTTTGTGGTGGGTTTTGGAGGGCTCCCATTTACCACCAGAAGTGTAACAGGTAGGGAGGGATGGGCCTGGGTCTGCCTGCCTGAAGTGCACTGCAGTACCCACTAAAAACTGCTCCAGGGACCTGCATAGTGCTGTGATGGAGCTGGGTATGACATTTGAGGCTGGCATAGAGGCTGGCACAAAAATGTTTTAATTTTTTTTTTGGATGGGAGGGGGTTGGTGACCACTGGGGGAGTAAGGAGAGGTGATCCCCGATCCCCTCCAGTAGTCATCTGGTCAGTTGGGGCACTTTTTTGAGGCTTGGTCCTAAAAATAAATGGACCAAGTAAAGCCGGCCAAATGCTCGTCAGAGCCGGCCTTTTTTCCATTATCGGCCGAAGCCGGCCATCTGTTAACCATGCCCCCGTCCCGCCTTCGGTACTCTGCTGACATGCCCCTTTAACTTTGGCCGGCCCTGCGACGGAAAGCAGTTGAAGCCGGCCAAAATTGGCTTTCGATTATACCAATTTGGCCGGCTTTAGGAGATGGCCGGCCATCTCCCGATTTGTGTCGGAAGATGGCCGGCCTTCTCCTTCAAAAATAAGCAGGATAGTTATAATTTGGGTTCCTCTTTCCTACATGCTTTACTTTGCACTTGTTCACATTAAACATTATCTGCCATTTGGATGCCAAGTCTCCCAGTCTCATAAGATCCTCTTGCAATTTTTCACAGTCCTCTTGTGATTTAACAACTTTGTGTCATCAGCAAATTTAATTACCTCACTAGTTATTCCCATCTCTAGATCATTTATAAATATGATTTTTAAAAACAGTAGTCCCAGCACAGACATAAGAACTTAAGAATAGCCATACTGAGTCAGATCAGTTGTCCATTTAGTCCAGTATTGTGCTTTCATCAGTGGCCAATGCAGGTCACAAGTACCTGGCAGATATTCAAATAGTAACAACATTCAATGCTATCAATCCCAAGGCAAGCAGTGGCTTCCCCCACGTCTAAGCAAACTATGGACTTTTTCTCCAGGAACTTGTCCACACAGGGCCGTGCCAAGGGTCTGTGGCGCCCCCCTGTAGAAGATCAGTTGGCGCCCCCAGCACCCCCCTGCAGACGAACAGTTGGCGCGCGCCCCCTCCCCCCGTGAAAATGATCGCTGCCGTCCCATCCACGCTCCTCTCTCCCCTGCCCTCCTGCTTCCATGTCCCAACTGCCCGCCCTCTTCTTCCCCCCCAAGATCCCTTTTAAATTTACCTCCATCCGGCAGCGAAGGTGCAGCATCAGTGAAGGAGGCGGTGCTCCCGACGTCTCTACTAGTCTTCCCTTCGCTCAATGTCCCGCCTTCTTCTGACGTCATTTCATTGACGTCAGAAGAAGGCGGAACACTGAGCGAAGGGAAGACTAATAGAGACGTCGGGAGCGCCGCCTCCTTCACTGATGCTGCGCCTTCGCTGCCGGACGGAGGTAAATTTAAAAGGGATCTTGTTGGGGGGGAGAAGAGGGCGGGCAGTTGGGACATGGGAGCGGGAGGGCGAGGTAAGCATGGTGCGGCGGGGTGCCCCCCCAGACGAACAGCGCCCTCCTGCCGTGCTTACCTCGCTTACCGTGTTGGCACGGCCCTGTGTCCAAATTTTTAAGCCCAGATATGCTAACCACTGTTACCACATCATCTGACAACAAGTTCCAAAGCTTAACTATTCTTTGAATAAAAAAATATTTTCTCCTATTTGTTTTAAAAAGTATTTCCATGTAATTTCATTGAGTGTCCCCCTAGTCTTTGTATGTTTTGAAAGAGTGAAAAATAAATCACTTTTACCCATTTTACTCCACTAAGGATTTTGTAGACCTCAATCACATCCCCCCTCTTCCATCTCTTTTTCAAGCTGAAGAGCCCTAACCTTTTTAGCCTCTCCTCATATGAGAGGAGTTCTATCCCCTTTATCACTTTGTTCACTCTTCTTTAAACCTTTTCTAATTTCGCTATATCTTTTCTGAGATACGGTGGTCAGAACGGAACGCAATACTCAAGTTGAGGTCGAATCATAGAGTGATACAGCAGCATTATAATAGTCTTGGTCTTATGTTGCATTCCTTTCCTAATAATTCCTAGCAGCCTATTTGCTTTTTTTGCCATCAAAACACACTAGGCAGAAGATTTAAGTGTTTTGTCTACAATGATACCTAGACCCTTTTCTTGAGTACAGACTCCTAAGGTGGACCCTAGTTTCATGCAATTATGGTTTGGATTATTCTTCACAATGTGTATCACTTTCTATTTGTCCACATTAAATTTCATCTGTCTTTTGGATGCCCAGTATTTCAGTTCCCTAAGGTCTACCTGCAATTTTTCACAGTCTGCATGTGTTTTGACAACTTTGAATAGTTTTGTGTCATCTGCAAATTTCATCACTTCTTTTGTCATTCTGTCCAGATCATTTATAAATACGTTAAATATTCCCAGTCCTAGTACAGATCCCTGCGGCACTCTACTATTCACCTCCATTGAGAAAAATGGCGATTTTAACCCTACCCTCTATTTTCTGGCTAATAACCAATCCCTAATCCACACAAGAACATTGCCTCCTATCCCTTTAATTTTTAATTTTCTCAGGAGTCTCTCATGAGGAACTTTGGCAAAACTTTATGAAAATCTAGATACACTACATCAACCAGCTTACCTTTATCCACATGTGTATTCACACCTTCAAAGAAATTAAGCAAATTGGTAAGGCAAGACTTCCCTTGGCTGAACTCATGCTGACTCTGTCCCATTAACTACTACTTATCATTTCTAAAGTGCTACTAGACGTACGCTTTCTATGTGTTCCATAATTTTATTCTTTATAATAGTGTCTTCTATTTTGCCCGGCACTGAAGTCAGGCTTACCAGTCTGTAATTTCCCAGATCACCCCTGGAACCCTATTTAAAAGCTCAGTATTACATTGGCCACTCTCCAATTTTCAGGTACTATGGACGATTTTAATGACAGGTTAGAAATCACTAACAGCAAATCAGCAATTTCATATTTGAGTTCTTTCAGTACCCTGGGATATATGCCATCTGGTTCAGGTGATTTATCACTCTTTAACTGGTCAGTTTGGTTAGTACGTGTTGTAGGTTCACTGAGATTTCTTTCATTTCCTCTGCATTGTCACCCTTGGACAGGTACATAAGTACATAAGTAATGCCATACTGGGAAAAGACCAAGGGTCCATCGAGCCCAGCATCCTGTCCACGACAGCGGCCAATCCAGGCCAAGAGCACCTGGCAAGCTTCCCAAACGTACAAACATTCTATACATGTTATTCCTGGAATTTTGGAGTTTTCCAAGTCCGTTTAGTAGCGGTTTATGGACTTGTCCTTTAGGAAACCGTCCAACCCCTTTTTAAACTCTGCTAAGCTAACCGCCTTCACCACTTTCTCCGGCAACGAATTCCAGAGTTTAATTACACGTTAGGTGAAGAAAAAGTTTCTCCGATTTGTTTTAAATTTACTACACTGTAGTTTCATCGCATGCCCCCTAGTCCTAGTATTTTTGGAAAGTGTGAACAGAAGCTTCACATCCACCTGTTCCACTCCACTCATTATTTTATATACCTCTATCATGTCTCCCCTCAGCCATCTCTTCTCTAAGCTGTATAGCCCTAGCCTCCTTAGTCTTTCTTCATAGGGAAGTCGTCCCATCCCCGCTATCATTTTAGTTGCCCTTCGCTGCACCTTTTCCAATTCTACTATATCTTTCTTGAGATGCGGAGACCAGAATTGAACACAATACTCAAGGTGCGGTCGCACCATGGAGCGATACAACGGCATTATAACATCCTCACACCTGTTTTCCATACCTTTCCTGATAATACCCAACATTCTATTCGCTTTCTTAGCCGCAGCAGCACACTGAGCAGAAGGTTTCAGTGTGTTATCGACGACGACACCCAGATCCCTTTCTTGGTCCGTAACTCCTAACGTGGAACCTTGCATGACGTAGCTATAATTCGGGTTCTTTTTTCCCACATGCATCTCTTATATCTTCTTTCGCAAAGACCAAAACTAAGAATTCATTCAATCTCTCTGCTATGGCCTTGTCCTCGAGTGTCCTCTTCACTCCTTGATAATATATTGGTCCCTCACATGTTTTCTGCTTCTGGTGTACATAAGTACATAAGTATTGCCATACTGGGAAAGACCAAAGGTCCATCAAGTCCAGCATCCTGTTTCCAACAGTGGCCAATCCAGCTCACAAATACCTGGCAAGATCCCAAAAAAGTACAAAATATTTTATACTGCTTATCCCAGAAATAGTGGATTTTCCCCAAGTCCATTTAATAATGGTCTATGGACTTTTCCTTTAGGAGGCCGTCCAAACCTTTTTTAAAGTCCGCTAAGCTAACCGCCTTTACCACATTCTCTGGCAACGAATTCAATAGTTTAATTACACATTGAGTGAAGAAACATTTTCTCTGATTCGTTTTAAATTTACTACATTGTAGCTTCATTGTCCTAGTATTTTTGGAAAGTGTAAACAGACGCTTCACATCTACCCATTCAACTCCACTCATTATTTTATAGACCTCTATCATATCATACCGAAATCTTCCTTGGTGAAGACCGAAGCAAATAATTCATTTAATCTCTCCGCTACAGCTTTGTCTTCCCTGATCGCCCCTTTTACTCCTCGCTCATCTAGCGGTCCAACCGATTCTTTTGCCAGCTTCTTGCTTTTAATATACCTGAAAAAGTTGTTACTATGAGTTTTTTTTTTACCTCTGTGTCATGTGCTCTTCTTTTTACCTTTGTTAGTATGTGGGATACATCTGGTCTAGGCTTCCATGATGATATTTTTAAACAATGTCCATGTCTATATTAAAGTCCTAACCTTTGCAACCGATCCTTTTAGCTTCTTAATAACTATTTTCCTCATTTTATGTTAGTCGCCCTTTCGAAAATTAAATTGCTGCTAGAATAGATTTCCTTAATGACTTCTCTCCAGATATTAGCTCAAATTTGATCATGGTATGATCACTGTTAACAAATGGACCCAACACCGTTACCTCTGGTACTATGCATGCATTCCACTAAGGACTAGATCTAAAATAGTTCCCCCTCTTTTCAGTTCTTGGACCGTTTGCTCCAAAAAGCATTCATTTTTTTACATCTAGGAATTTTACCTCCCTAGTGCTCCCTGATGTAATATTTATCCAGTCAGTATGGGGTAATTGAAATCACTTCAACCAAAAAAATATGATTACATTATCCTAGCCATGCCATTAATCAAAGATCTTAATTATATATATTATATTATTTAATTAAAAAAAAAATCAAACTGAAACCTCAAAGTTTCTGGAAGAGTGTAACTCATTTACCTCTTCCTACTAGAAAAACACCATTATTATCATTGGTTTCATAAAAATATATGCAAAAAAACAGTGTCCAGTCTGTAAAAAAACTCCACTCACCCATTCTGTAGAGAAAAAACAATTAGTTCTATAAAATCAATGCAAAAAGTTATAATCAGGCAAGAAGGCACAGGAGGGATAATTATGCTGAGTTCAAAATCACATTCTCCATGATATTCAGTGCTATTTAACCAGTCAGAACGGCTGCTGACTGGTTAAATAGCGCTTAACTGGCTATCCACTGATATTCAGCAGGGGATAACCTGCTATATAGAACCGTCTATCTGCCGATTTTTAAACCAAGCTTGTTATCATTAATTCCTTTTTTTTAATTACTAAGATAGTGCTACCCAGTGTACATAGGGCACAGAGTAATGCCTAGACATAGCCCATACTCTTTGGAGTTTACTGTCTAGTTGAGATACACAGATAAGACAGACAAGAACTAAAGGTGTGGATTAAAACCAAGAAGGGCATAACAGATAAATCAAAACTAGGTGAGCTTTTATGTGGAATCAGTTGAGGAAAGGTATAGGAAACCAAGCTTTTGCTTTCCAAACAATGTGTATATTTCACATTTACAGGTTCTTTCTCCTTCCTCTTTGCTGGGCCTGGCATCCCTATTAATTAGATTAACAGTGTCAACACATCATAATTATCATCACCCAAGTCAAATCTCAAAGAAGAGGCTGATTAATCACTTTCACTTTCATCTTTTTATCCATCTCTTCACTAAGTATGACCCCCTCAATGTACCATCTGCTTCCCTGTCAATGCTACAAGGAGCATGAGATCTTTGATAAATGGAACCAGACTTTTTGTTGAGAATGACAAGGCAAGAAAGAGGCAGGTCAGCCAGGGCAATGTCGCCAAATGAGTTCATTTTGTTATCTATAATACCTAATCTGTTAGGTATTGTAGATACTATTTGTTTTCCGTTCTGTACCATTGTTGTATTTTGTATATTAGTTTTGTGTATACCATGACAGTAATGAGCTTCACTCATAAGCCAGGGTATATGGAGTATGTCTTCAGTCTCTCAGATTTACTGTTAACACTCACTATGGTATATGCATTGTGCCAAAGACAGCTTCCTACTGGAGGTGACTAGGAGGGGCATAATTGAAAGGGACGCCCAAGTTTTGTTGAGGATGTCCTCGCAAAATGACCCGATGGAGGGGCGGGGAAATCCATATTATCAAAACAAGATGGACATCCATCTTTTGTTTTGATAATATGGTTGGGGACGCCCAAATCTTGAAATTTAGGTCGTCCTTAGAGATGGTCGTCCCTAGACTTGGTCGTTTCTGATTTTCGGCGATAATGGAAACCAAGGACGCCCATCTCAGAAACGACCAAATGCAAGCTCTTTGGTCTTGGGAGGAGCCAGCATTTCTAGTTCACTGGTCCCCCTGACATGCCAGGACACCAACCGGGCACCCTAGGGGGCACTGCAGTGGACTTCATAAAATGCTTCCAGGAACATAGCTCCCTTACCTTGTGTGCTGAGCCCCCCAAACCTCCCTAAAACCCACTACCCACCACTGTACACTACTACCATAGCCCTTACAGGTGAATGGGGGCACCTAGATGTGGGTACAGTGGGTTTCTTGTGGGTTTTGGAGGGCTCGTTGTTTCCTCCACAAACATAACAGGTAGGGAGGGTGATGGGCCTAGGTCCGCATGCCTGAAGTGCACTGCACCCAATAAAACTGCTCCAGGGACCTGCGTACTGCTGTGCTGGAGCTGAGTATGACATCTGAGGCTGGCATAGGGGCTGGCAAAAAATATTTTTAAAGATGTTTTTTGAGGGTGAGAGGGGGTTAGTAACCACTGGGGGACTAAGGGGAGGTCATCCCCAATTCCCTTCGGTGGTCATCTGGTCATTTCGGCCACCTTTTTGTGGCTTGGTCGTAAGAAAATCAGGACCAGATAAAGTCGTCCAAGTGCTCGTCAGGGACACCCTTTTTTTTCCATTATGGCGCGAGGATATTCGTGTGTTAGGCACTCCCAAGTCCCGCCTTCGCTACGCCTCCGATACACCCCCTTGAACTTTGGCCGTCTCTGCGACAGAAAGCAGTTGGGGACGTCCAAAATCGGCTTTTGATTATACCAATTTGGACGACCCTGTGAGAAGGATGCCCATCTTGTGATTTGTGTCGAAAGATGGGTGTCTCTCTCTTTCAAAAATGAGCCTGTAGGTGTTACATGTATAAGCAACTTAACCAGATGTTCTTGAAAATTCTTTTTAATCAAGCCTGTGCCACCTAATATGGTGGTGAATATTTCTATATCTTTCTGCCACATTTGTTTTAGTCTCTAACTGCATTGCTTGGTATTTGAAGGTCTTCTTTTTCTCCACTTGATACACAGAATAATCACTTAGCACTGAAAACTCTATTATCAATGCAGTACTTTTGTATTTATGCTTTACCACTACGCCTGAAAATGAAACTGGCAAGGGCTCTGTGACAGCTTCGGGAGAAATGTACATAAGAACAAAGAATAGCCATACTGGATCAGAGCAATGGTCCACCTAGCCCAGTATCCTACTTTCAGCAGTGGCCAATCCAGGTCACAAGTACCTGGCAAAAACCTAAATAGTAGCACCATTCCATGCTACCAATCACAGGGCAAGCAGTGGCTTTCCCCATTTCAATAACAGACTATGAACTTTTCCTCCAGGAACTTGTCCAAGCCTTTTTAAACCCAGATACACTAACAACTGTTATCACATCCTCTGGCAACGAGTTCCAGAGCTTAACTATTCTATGAGTGAAAAGATATTTCCTCCTATTTGTTTTAAAACTGTTTCCATATAATTTCATTGAGTGTCCCCTGGTCTTTGTACTTTTTGAATGAGTGAAAAATCAATTTACCTCCACCATCAATACTTTTTGCATATTTGGATTTGTTAAAGCTGATCAGTAGGCCTAGAGGCCTATGATAAAAGCCCCAGGGTTTATAAACTTAATGTACAAAATTGCACATGCAAGTTATAGAACAGTGTCTTTTACATGCTAATAGGCTTTAAGTACCATAATGGGTCTTAATTGGCATTAATTGGCACTAATTTGCAGTTACGCATGTAAACTAGAAAATTAGCACCTAAGTTTAATAGCACATAACTGCAAAGAGGGCAGATACTTGGGCAAGTCTAGATCGTGTCTTGCAGTTGTGCATAAAAAGTGATAGCATACTAGCCCTTTTGCATGTAACTGTAACATTTAGGCATGATCAATTACACCAGACATTTAGCTGGCATATGTGCTAGTGCCTAAAGTTGGGCATGAGAATGCCAATGTACATTAGTATAGTATAATGGAAATCACACATATAAATACTGTTATAGAATTGGCACTTAGCACTCAAATTTGTAGCACCTACCTTTTGACACACTTTCGTGAATTTACCGTTATATGTATAATCTCTCTTTATGCAACCTCTAGAGGTTGTGGCAGCCATTTTTTGCTTAGGAACCTCGAGAGGCAGGAGCAAATGGGGTTTGCTTCTGCCCCAATGTCCACTAGACCAGGACTGGTATGTAGGGGTCCTGATGGGGCTTAAGGGGGGGCAAGACGGGGGATAAGATGGTGCTCAGGGGGTTGGAAGGGATGATCATATGGTACTTGGGGGCAGGAGGGAGGGGCTATGAGCTTCAGGCCACAACTGACAGCTATGTGGCTGCAAACCGATATTCAGTGCCAGCACCCGCATAGCTAGCTGGGCAAAGTTAGGACTGCTATTTATGCACTGAATACTGCCAGCACCAACATACCTCCCTGTTTCTCCCCCACTACATCCCCTGTAATACCCCTCTCTTGCCCACCTTCAACATGGCTGGTTAATGCCAATATTCAGCAGCACTGCTCACTGAAGTGCTGATGAATATTGGAGGCCGGTCCACTGAGTGCAGTTTAAGTGGTTAGGAGCCTGTCTGGCACACTTAAGTCACTTTGAGGGGCATAATCGAACGGAAACGCCTATCTCCATGGCGTTTATCTCCGAGAACGGGTCCATGAAGGGGCGGGCTGAACCATATTTTTGAAAAAATGGACGTTTTTGAGCTGGGCATTTGGTATTTTTTAGCGATAATGGAAACTAAAAACACCCAGCTCAAAAACGTCCTAATCCGAGCCATTTGGTCGTGGGAGGGGCCAGGATTCGTAGTACACTGGCCCCCCTGATATGCTAGGACACCAACTGGGCACCCTAGGTCAGTGCGGTGGACTTCAGAAAAAGCTCCCATATGCTTAGCTCCCTTACCACGGGTGCTGAGCTCCCAATCCCCCTCCCCCAAAACCCACTACCCACAAATATACAACACTACCATAGCTCTTAGGGGTGAAGGGGGCACCTACATGTGGGTACAGTGGGTTTTGGAGGCCTCCCATTTACCAGCACAAGTGTTACAGGTGGGGGGCGGATGGGGATGGGCCTGGGGCCACCTGGCTGAAGTGCACTGCGGTACCCACTAAAAGTGCTCCAGGGACCTGCATACATGCAGGCCTCTAGGACTTGTTGCTGCTGTATAACATTGGCACACCAGTTGACACCTGAAGACTAATCTCTCCGAAAACGTCCTTTATTGGAATAACCGCGTTTACTCACAGTTAACTGCAGATCAGAGGTTGTGCCCCACTGGCAACGAGTCTTCCTGGTACTAAGATGAGCAGTAGGTCAGAGCTGGCAGAATGCTGTACAATGCCCTCTTTCAGCCACATTCAAGGTAAGAACTAAGTTCTGTAACGTGGCTAACACAGGAAAGGGAACTAAAACTGGCTTACAAAAATGGCCACTACCGCATGGACTACAACAGGAAACACAACAGGGCACACTCTGACCCAGTAGGAAGGGGGAAAAGCAACATGGGAGAAGAGCCTACCAACATCGTGAGACTGTAACACAAGCTAATGAAATCACGGAGCCCAATACCCTACACCCACCACAATGCAATGCTGATGTGACCCTGTACTGCACCCGAGAGCCACATCTGACCCAGGGAAATGCTGTGACAGGATTGAACACATTCTGCTGACATGGAGGTGGGTACGGCATTTGAGGCTGGCATAGAGGCTGGAAAAAAAGTTTGTAAAGTGGGATTTTTTTGGTGGGAGGGGGTTAGTGACCACTGGGGGAGTCCAGGGAGGTCATCCCCGATTCCCTCCAGTGGTCATCTGGACAGTTGGGGCACCTTTTTGGGACTTGTTCGTGAAAAAAAAGGGTCCAAAAAAAGTGACCCAAAATCGATTATCAGCTAAAGACGCCCATCTCTCCTCGGCCGATAACCACGCCCCAGTTCCGCCTCCACAACGCCTCCGACACGCCTCGTCAACTTTATTCGTTTCCGCGATGGAGTGCAGTTGGAAATGCCCAAAATCGGCTTTCGATTATACCGATTTGAGCGCCTTTGCGAGATAAACGTCTATCTCCCGATTTAGGTCGCACTATAGGCGTTTTTCTCTTTCGAAAATAAGCAGGTTTGAATATCAGGACCTAGTATTTCAGAAAAGCTTTTACTAAAACACATATAGCACCACCTCAGAATGTACAGTCCTTGCAGAAGTGCTGTTTCATACACTTAGCTAAACCATAGTATAGAACATCACTGTGAAGACTCAGAACTCTTGAATCAAACTTCTTTAATGCAAATCAGACAAAGGAAATATGAATTCCAGTTTGCTGTGATGCACAAGAGTATCTGCCTTGCAGAACTGGGATTCTGTTCTCTACCAACTCAGCCAGGAAATCTCAGCACTGGCTGATGAGTAATGTTGTCAATACTTTAAATGCTGAAAATTTGATGATGTTACAAGGTTTTTGAAAGGCTTAAAGCAGTAAGCACAGTGTTAGATTCAGTCCATTACAAGCATGCTGCAGACAGATTCTTATTACTCAATGGAGAGAGAATATGCAGGTTTATTTTTGTTACATTTGTACCCCACGCTTTCCCACTCATGGCAGGCTCAGTGCGGCTTACATGGGGCAATGGAGGGTTAAGTGACTTGCCCAGAGTCACAAGGAGCTGCCTGTGCCTGAAGTGGGTATCAAACTCAGTTCCTCAGTTCCCCAGGACCAAAGTCCACCACCCTAACCACTAGGCCACTCCTCCACTCCCAACATATACAGACAAGAAAATCAGCCAATTGGAAAAGTCCCAAGGCACTTCCTGCCTTTCTTAAAGGCACAAGCAATGTAACTTGTTAGAGGTAATGCAATCAGATATAACCAGTGGTGTGTTGGAGCTGGCTCACACTGGCTCGCAAGAGCCGGTTGTTAAATTTTTTAAGATCTTGCGAGCCGGTTGTTCTGCATGGCGAGCCGGCTCCGGTAAATGAGGTAAGCATGGCAGGAGGGCGCCATAAGCCATGCTTACCCCATTTACCTCACCTCCTACCACTGCCCTCGTTTACCTGTGCAGCCCTGGGGGGGGGGGGGTAAATCTTTTTTATTACCTCCATCGAAGCAGCTGCATCATTGAAAGCCCTGCCCGTCTCTAGCCTTCCCTTCGTTAGATCATTCCCTCAGAGTCCCGCTTTCTGACATCATTTCCTCTTTCCGCGAGGGCGGGACTCTGAGGGAATGAACTCGCGAAGGGAAGGTTAGAGACGGGCAGGGCTTTCAATGACGCGGCCACTTAGACTATGGTAATAAAAAAGATTTAAACTACGCAGGGTGCCACTGTGGCAGGAAGAACATGCTGTGGTCACACCTCTCCTTAAGAAGCCTTCACTCGACCCTACTTGTCCCTCTAATTACAGACCCATATCCCTCCTCCCTTTTCTCTCCAAATTACTTGAGCGTGCTGTTCACCACCGCTGCCTTGATTTTCTCTCCTCACATGCTATTCTTGACCCACTACAATCTGGTTTTCGCCCTCTCCACTCAACCGAAACTGCGCTTACTAAAGTCTCTAATGACCTATTATTGGCTAAATCCAGAGGTCTCTATTCCATCCTCATTCTTCTTGATCTTTCCACTGCTTTTGACACTGTCGATCAAAGCATACTCCTCACTTGGATTCCAGGGCTCTGTCCTTTCCTGGTTCTCTTCCTACCTCTCCCTCCGCACCTTCAGTGTTCACGCTGGTGGATCCTCTTCTACTTCTATCCCTCTGCCTGTCGGCGTACCTCAGGGTTCTGTTCTTGGTCCCCTCCTCTTTTCTATCTATGCTTCTTCCCTTGGTTCATTAATCTCATCCCATGGCTTCTCCTACCATCTCTATGCAGATGACTCCCAAATCTACCTTTCTACCCCTGATATCTCACCTTGCATCCAAACCAAAGTTTCAGCGTGCTTGTCTGACATTGCTGTCTGGATGTCTCAACATCACCTGAAATTAAACATGACCAAAACCGAGCTTCTCATTTTCCCCCCCCAAACCCACCTCCCCACTCCCCCAGTTTTCTATTTCTGTTGATGGCTCTCTCATTCTCCCTGTCTCCTCAGCTCAAAACCTTGGGGTCATCTTTGACTCTTCTCTCTCCTTCTCTGCTCATATCCAGCGGATCACCAAGACCTGTCGTTTTTTTCTTTACAACATCCGTAAAATCCACCCCTTTCTTTCCGAGCACTCTACCAAAACCCTCATCCACACCCTTGTCACCTCTCGTTTAGACTACCGCAATCTGCTTCTTGCTGGCCTCCCACTTAGTCACCTCTCCCCTCTCCAATCGGTTCAAAACTCTGCTGCCCATCTCGTCTTCCGCCAGGGTCGCTTTACTCATACTACCCCTCTCCTCAAGTCGCTTCACTGGCTCCCTATCCATTTTCGCATCCTGTTCAAACTTCTTCTACTAACCTATAAATGTACTCACTCTGCTGCTCCCCAGTATCTCTCCACACTCGTCCTTCCCTACACCCCTTCCCGTGCACTCCGCTCCATGGATAAATCCTTCTTATCTGTTCCCTTCTCCACTACTGCCAACTCCAGACTTCGTGCCTTCTGTCTCGCTGCACCCTACGCCTGGAATAAACTTCCTGAGCCCCTACGTCTTGCCCCATCCTTGGCCACCTTTAAATCTAGACTGAAAGCCCACCTCTTTAACATTGCTTTTGACTTGTAACCACTTGTAACCACTCGCCTCCACCTACCCTCCTCTCCTCTTTCCTGTACACATTAATTGATTTGATTTGCTTACTTTATTTTTGTCTATTAGATTGTAAGCTCTTTGAGCAGGGACTGTCTTTCTTCTATGTTTGTGCAGCGCTGCGTATGCCTTGTAGCGCTATAGAAATGCTAAATAGTAGTAGTAGTAGTAGTAGGGTGTTGGGGGGAGAAGAGAGCGGGCAGGTGGGTATGAATGGGAGGGGAGGGTGGGGGCAAAGGAGAATCACTGGACATGGATGGGAGTGGGAGGGGAGGGGAGAGAGGAGAATCGCTGGGTATAAATGGATGGAGGTGGCAGGGGAGAGAAGAGAATTGCTGAGTATGGATGGATGGAGGGGGCAGAGGAGAGAAGAGAATTGCTGGGTATGGATGGATGGATGGAGGGCAGGGGAGAGAGGAGGGTTGCTGGACATAGGTGGATGGAGGGGAGGGGAGAGAGGAGGGTTGTTGGACATGGGTGGGTGGAGGGGAGGGGAGAGAGGAGGGTTGCTGGACATGGGTGGATGGAGGGTAGGTTAGGGGAGAGAGGATGGTTGCTGGACATGGGTGGATGGAGGGGAGGGCAGGGGGGAGAAAGGAGGGTTGCTGGACATGGGTGGATGGAGGGGAGGGCAGGGGAGAGGAGAGTTGCTGGACATAGGTGGATGGAGGGGAGGGCAGGGGAGAGGAGAGTTGCTGGACATGGATGGATGGAGGGGAGGGCAGGGAGAGAGGAGAATTGTTGGGCATGGATGGAGGGGAGGGAAGGGAAGACAGGAAGAAGATGAACATGGATGGAGGGGAGAGAGAAGAAGTTCTGGACATGGATGGAGGAGAGGGAAGAGAGAGGAAGTGATCTGCCAACGACTGTCCCATTTCCACACCCTCTTTTTTAACTCATGCATAAAATTTACGTGTGGATCCCACACCTAAATTTTATGCGTGAACATTTCAGATAAATCTAATTAATGCCATTGTTAAAAAGCCAATTATTGGTGCTAATTAGCTTGTTAGTCGATTAAATTGCATGCACAAATTTGGACATGGTCATACTTCTTAGCCTGCATTAAAAAGCGGGCTGCTGAATTTTGGCGAGTCTGCAGATGGCGAAGGTGACCCTGAAAAATACCAGCATAAAAAGTGTTACAGTAATCCAATAGTGAGATAATTAAAGTATGGCTCATTATGTGCATAGAAAGGAAGTCTAAATATTTGCTACTCAATTTTTCAGCCTTTTCTGCACTGACAACAGCTAAGTGACACCTGTAGCATTCAAACACTGATAAATACTCATTTCTTTTTCTAAATTTGTAATTTATAAACACCTCTGATATGAATATATATCTATATCTATCAATAGATAGATACACACACATATTTATACACCCCCCTAGAGTTTTTTGCTGCTTTCTCAGCAAATGCTTGGAATTTCAACATAAAAGTTTACAATTTTATTTGCTGTTAATATCTACATTTATGTGCTGAGTGAATTGAGATTATCTTTAAACATGGTGAAGCTGCAGACTTTTTTTGCACGATCACTCAACGATTTTCGCACATTCAAAAATCTTTGCATTGTAAAACTACCATTTGAAAAAAGCGGGATGCCAGCTGTTAATGACATCAGAGTGACGTAGACTTTTGTAAACAATAAATTGAATTTGAGCAATTAGTATTTGATAATACGATCATTTACAGATCATTTCTTTGAAAACATTTCAGATCAGAATGCCAATCATGGGCAAAGTGTCGATAGATGAACTGGGACAACCTGCCACAGGGACTGACCAATAAGGCTTTTAAGAACTTCCCAAAATGACTGGAGGCTTATGTTAAAGCTGGGGGTGAACACTTTGAGCATTCACAGTGATTGCAAAATTCTGGCGCATTGTAAACTATATTGTTTCAATGGCGTTATTGTACTGTGTTTCAACTTGAACATTTTTAATGTGCAAAGATCGCTATGTAGTAACACTAAAATGACAATAATATCCAACATAGCTTAAGATAATTAAATATTGTTTAATAGTAATATATAAATATGATGAATAAGCATGTAAATTTTCTCATTGAAATTCAAAGCGGTTATCTGAGAAAACTGCAAAAAACTGTAGAGGTTATCTTTTTTTGCCCCTCTCTCTCTATAGATAGATAGATAGATAGATAGATAGACAGATAGATATAATTATTATTATCTAGCACTTATACATGCTGATTTATACATGTACATATGCTTTTTTGCTTTTTATACATGCAAGTGGTGCATAATTATTATAACCACCTCTTATGTTGCAAGCAGCATAAGATTATTCCTCATGGCCATCTTATCTTATAACCAAATGTAAATACTACAAGCACCTCTCTATGGGCTAGATGTACTATGATTTTATGCCATAGATAACAGCATCTGATCCTATTTATAAAATACCTTCTAACAGAAAATGAGTCTGTGCTGTATGTACATGTGTGTGTGTCTGTGGTATCTGTGTGAGTTTGTCAATTCCATATGTCTGTATGTATGTCTGTCGGCACTGTTTCTTTGTCTGTGACTGAGAGAGCAGAGAAAAGGGGAGAGGCAGTATAAAAGGAGGAAATCTCCTAACTGCTGTGCTTCTGTGTATTAATGTTTCGATGCTGCAGAAGGTGGAACTGCTTCACTCCTAGAAAGCAATGGGCAAAGTTTTTTTTTCTTTTTTTGAAGAACTTATTTCTCTGGATTCCACATTCTGTTGTGTGTTTTCCTTCATTCCCCACCCCCCATGCCAAATGTGGTCCTATTCCCCCATATTCTATACAGTGCGCCTAGAGATCTGCGCTGAAATCCAAGCATATTCTATAACAACGCATGTAACTTAACTGGCTTAACAAGCTAGTCAGCATTGATAACAGCTCTTAACAAGCAATAATGAGCACTAATTGGCAATAAGTAGAATTTACGCACACAACTCACTAAGCGCATTCTGTAATGCAGTGTACCTAACTTATAATGCACCATGGGGCATGGTTATAGTGGGGAAATAGGCATTTTGTGTGCTTACCACATGCTATCCCAGAACTACCGCTGGCCCAATGCGACTGCTGGTGGTAGTTCTGGCTCAAGTGTGCACCATTTGCAGCGTGCCGGAAAATATTTGTCAATTAAATAGTGTGGCGCTAACCCAGTGGTAATTGCTGCCCAGTTACCGCCAGATTACCACAGGAGCCCTTACCATTGCCTCAATGGGTGGAGGTAAGTGCGTGGAGGTCAGTGCTCACCTCCCCCCCCCCCCTCGCATGGCCACGGGGTAAGAGTGCTCTTACCGCATGGCCATTTTTAAGGGCTTTTTACCCACTGTGGTAAAAAGAGCCATGGCACATGGAAAAACAGCTCCCGCCGCAATCGTTGGGTCTTTTTTCCCCATAGCTTAGTAAAAGGACCCATTAGTTTTGAAATAATAATAATATGAAACCGAGTTTGATAACATATCAAACTTTTAGATTTCTCTGTCAACTGATTTAAAGGATGAATCTTACAACTTAATCACAGGGTGCCACTAGCTGACAGTATTCATGGCAACCATTAAGAAAACTATACAGTTTAATCACTAGGTTTAATACACATCTGAATCACAAAGAGGCAGCCTAGCAGAGATATATGTGTGACAACACTGAGGATGAGGGGTGCTGCATGGTGGAAAGCATACAGGAAAGGAATATGGGCCAGTTTAAATTGTTTTTATCTCTGGCTCTGTGCTGTGAAATGTATTGCTCCCTTTTTGATAATACCAATATTTATGTGTGTATTTAATTTTATTAAAAATTGTTTAATACACACTAACTCAATGTTTAACTACTTGTGCTAAAAATATACTATGATTATCCTCACCAAAGACTGTAATTTTTAAGGATTCTATTAAAAATAATGAGAAAATATTGCAATCTCTTGGTTTCCCTGATATACCTGGTCTAATTTGGTGGCAAGAAAGCATGGGGTGGGGCATGGGCATTGTGTGCCAAGCATCTCCAGCCTAAGCTTCTGCACCAAATTAGAGGTTCCTGTTATAGGTATATTGCTGTTTCGATCTCAGTTTACCCATACAGTCAGAGCAAATCACATCTTCCATCTCTACCCTCTGACTGTATGGGTAGTATTTATAGGGGGACAGATAAAGAAGCCATACAGTTCTGGAGTCTGAACAAGAGGCATTTGGAGAATACGACCATTTTTAAGGATGTAGAAAATAATATTCTGGAGTACTCTGAATTATATAGAACAAGGAAGATCACCCTGGGTGTCCTCTGGGATATGTTCAAGGCAGTAATCAAAGGGAGACTGCTTATAAGGGCCAGAAAGCAAAAAATAGCTATGTTGGAGGAAGAGAAACAACTGTTAAGCCAAATTCATTACCGGGATGTAGAAAATAGGACATAACTCTCTAGGCTATGGCAGCGATGCATTACAGGACTGAAAAGTCAGTTAAGAGCATTACAAGCATGCAGAATGATTAATGATTTAAATATAGTTTTAAACTGGGAAACTGAGCAAAAAAGCTTCTGGTCTTTCAGATTAGAAAGCATGAGAAGAGAGTACAAGACTCCGAAGCAATATGAGAAAGACTTGCCCGGTTCTAAATGGATTTACATTCCTTGGAGGATAAACCTAGTAAAGAGAAGCTAGGGATCGACTTGGCCTCTCCCATGCCACCAGAGCTCAATCAAGACCAAGTTGACTTTCTGGATAGGGAGGTGACACAAGGAAAGTTCAGTACGGCAATAAAGGAACTAACGCCAGGCAAGACCCAGTGCTCTATTTGATTTAATTTAATTTAGTAGTTATATTCCACTTAATCAAATATAGTTCTAGGCAGATTACAGCATTAAAAAAAATAATACAAACATTATATCAGAAAGAACAGTACACACATCAAATTTAAATAGAGCACATATACCCAATCAGTCCATCACAATATTAGGTCCAAAAAACTTTTGAAATAACCAAGTTTGATATAACTCTGCTATTTAACAGCAAAGAGTTCCAGAGTTTGAAACCTTTTCCTAATATAATCCTATTAAAGGTCCTATTTAATTGACATACACACTTTATAGGAATTATCAATCTAATTTCATGACTTGAACCAAGGGTTCTTCTTAGTTGATATAAATTAACACAATTTTGAAGACAACAACTTAAACTCAATCTTGACCTTACAGGGGAGCCAACGTAAAGTTATCAAATAAGGCGTTGCATGCTCAGATCTGGCCCTGCTAAATATCAGTCTTGCTGCTGCATTTTGAACAATCTACAGGTTTTTTTTCATTTGTTTATCTAGTAAACCTAAGTATACAATGTTACAATACTCAGTTATTGATAACACCATAGACTGAACACCCACCTGAAAAAGATAAGGACCCAAAAGGTATTTATGTAATTGATCATAACATTTTCAATTTAAAAAATGACTTACAAATTACACTATACAATTGCTCAGCCATTGTTAACCCAGAGTCTATCAAACCCCCCAGCAGTTTTATCTAATCTCTGATAGGAATCTTCTCCCCCACCCACTTTGGCGATATTTGTGGTTTACAATGCAGGGGGTATCCAACCCAGAGAATATTTGCCAAGTTTTATAAGAAGTATACTCATCTTCTGATAATTCTGTTAGTTGAACATTTTGAGCTTTAGCAGATACAATGAATGAAACAGAGAAAAATTAAGGCATAGAGCTTATGCAGTCTGCCCATCCATTCCACCTACTATCCCTTCCTCTCCTTTAGAAATCCTATGTATCTGTCTCAAGCTTTCTTGAATTCAGTTACTGATTTGGTCACCACCTCCACCAGGATACTGTACCACTAATTCAAACTTCTTTCTGTGAAGAAGTATTTTCTCAAGCTACTTCTGAGTCTGTCCACTTTCACCTTCATCCTATGGTCCCTCATTTCAGAGCTTCCTTTCAATTATGCCATGGAGGTATTTAAACATCTCTATAATATCTCCCCTCCCCCACATTTCCAAAGTATACATATTGAGGTCTATAAGTCTGGCCCTATACACTTTATGAAAGAGACCACTGACCATTTTAGTAGTCGCCCTCTGAACCAACTCCATCCTGTTTATTTCTTTTTGAAAGTGCAGTCACCAGAATTGTACATAATATTCTAAATGAGATCTCACCAGAGTCTTATGCAGGAGCTTCTTTTTTTTCTACTGGCCATTCCTGTCATTCACCCAATCATCCTTTTAGCTTTCGCCACCTTGAAATTATATTTTCCAAAATTAAATTTTTAAAATTTTAAAATGTTCTCATTATTATAATATAACAAAAAACTTTTGTGTGAAATGTGTGCTCAGAATAAGATGCCTCAGTGAGATGATTTGATTTATATTTGGCACAATTATGATTTTTTGTGCACATATTTCACACACAAAAATGTTTGTGGTATTATAATAATGAGAACATATTAAAAAATTAAAAATTTAATTTTGGAATATATGACCTAACCTTAGGATAGAAATTGGTGTAGATAGTAGGTTTAAGTAATTGCATGTTTAATGCTCCCATAAAGTATAGAATTCACCTTAAGATCATCACATACACTCACATCCGAGTCCTGCTCCCCTTTCATGCAGAAAAGCTCTTTACTCCCTAAACTATAACATTCCCTTGGGTTTTTGCAGCCCAAATGCATGGCCCTGTATTTTTTAGCATTAAATTTTACCTGTCAAATTCTGGACCATTCTTTATGCTTTGCTAGATCCTTCCTCATGTTATGTACACCATCAGGGATGTCTACCCCATTGCAGATTTTGGCATCATCCACAAAGAGGCAAACCTTACCAGACTTCCCTTCAGAAATATCACTTTCAAAAATGTTTGAAAGAACCAGCCCAAGAACCATATCCTTGCAGCACACTACTAGAGGCATCCCTTCCCTTCGTGTGAGCTCCATTTACCACTACCATCTGTCATCTTCCACTCAATCAGTTCCTAACCCAGTCAGTCAGTTTAGGGCCCATACCGAGGGCACTCATTTTATTAGTCATCTATGCAGAACCATCTCATTGGCTTTGCTAAAATCTAAGTACACCACATCTAGCACTCTCTGTTGATCCACCTTTGTGGTCACCTAATCAAAGAAATAATTAGATTTGTCTGACAAGACCCCCGTCTTGTGAAACCATATTTCCTCGGGTCCTCTAATCCATTGGATTCACAAAATTTCACCATTCTCTGTTTTAAAAATGTTTCAATAAATGTATCTACCACAAACGTCAGTCATACTGGCCTGCAGTTCCCAACCTCTGCCTTCCGCTTTTGTGGAGAGGGACCATATTCACCCTTCTCCAGTCCTCCGGGACCACTCCCGACACTAGAGAAACATTGAAAAGGTCAGCCAGGGGAGCTGCCAGAACTTTCCTAAGTTCCTTTAGTACCCTCAAGTGTATGCTATCTGATCCCATCACTTTGTCCACCTTAGGTTTATCCAGCTCCTTGCAAACACAGTCCTCTGGAAATTGTTCAGGGTCTACTATTATTATGTTTGTCTTTTGCGGTTCTGCTCTCTGGCCTTTCAGCTATGAACACAGAAGAAATATTTGTTAAACAATTTCACCTTATCCTTATCAGCTTCTATGTATTCCTCCCCTTTACTTTTGAGTCTCACAATGCCAATTTTCCATTTTCTCCTATCATTAGCATATCCAGTGCATATTTTCTAGCAAAAAAGGTGCCAGTACTCAAATGCCGGGCCATTCTTCAGGGGTAGGGTGATCACTGAGGGAGCCACCCCACAATAGCCAGGCTTGCTGCAACCAGTCACAGAATCTATGACAAGGCAGAATTGGTGTGTTGAGCCTGAGATCTTTCATTAAAACTTGGGGACCATGGGTCAATTTTAGCAGACAATAGAAAAGGTGCCGGTACTCAGTACCCCCAAGTACCACCTCAAAAAAAGCCCTGAGCATATCTATAAAATGTCTTGTTCCCTCGTTTTCTATAATTAGCAAATTTTCCTTCCATTTGCGTTTTTGCTTTTCTGACTACCTTACCTGCTTCTCTTAATTTTTCCAAATATCGTTGCCTGTGTTCCTCTTTCTGCAATCTCTTGTAGATTATGAAGGCTAACCTCTTTTTATTTACTACTACTTTTGAAAACCAAAGCGGCCTTCTTTTCCTCTTACTTTTATTTACTTTCCTTACACAAAAGGTTTGCTGCCCTTATTATAGCTCTTTTCAGTTTTGCCCACTGCTTTCCTACTCCTGCCAAATGTTCCCTTTCAGTTAACAGCTCCTTGAGGTAATCCTCCATCTGAACAAAGTTATTTTTTGAACTACATAAGCACAATTTTTATGTCTTTCTGCATTTGTGACACTCTTTAATGTATAATGGACAAGGAAGCTCTTCCTGAAAGAGCTGACACCTTTTAAAATAATTATGAAGAAGGAGGACCAAAAATTTATAAAATGCTACTTCAAATATGCCTAAGTATATTGGTAATGGAGAAGAAAATGTGGAGAAGATTTTGCGAGACAATACATAGGGTTTATTGTCCTATAATATAAACAAAAAAGCAATCTCTGTGCTCACATCATAGAGAATAGAAGTAAAATTTTATATTGCTGGTACTTGACCCCCACACAGACCATATAAAATTTACAAATCAGCATCTGAGTTATGTTGAAGATGCTGTGGGCATGGTGTTGTATATGCGGTAGGACTGTCCTGTTATTCAGGGGTCTTTTTATGAATCTGCGGCAAAAGGGTGCCTGTGCTGGCTTTGGTGTGAGTTTTTGATGCGCATCGAGGTCCCCTTTTACAGCAGCGTGTAAAAGGCAGCTTTTATTTTAAATGGAATGGATGTGTGGCAAACGAAGCACTTGCCACATGACCATTTTGGTTGGGAGCACTTACTGCCACCCATTGAGGTGGGGGTAAGGGCTCCCACTCTACCCCAGAGGTAACCGGGCAGCGCGCGTCACTGCCCAATTACCGCCGGGTAAACACCAGTGCTACAAAAATTAAAATATCTTTGTAGCACACGCAGGGGATGGGAAATACCACCGGGCTGCTGCGGTACTTCCCGCCGCTTTGTAAAAGGACCCCTCAGAGTTCCTGAAGCATACATTGCAGTCCCTTCCAGGGTATTATTGGGGACTTGCTGCCACTGAAACCCAAGGTGTTTCTTTTGCAAATAATGCCTCTGGACTTTAAATCTGATACCCATTGTCTGTTGGTGAGCTGCATAGTAGCAACTTACTGCGAATTTGCTAAGGTATGGAGACAGCTCTTGGCGCCATACTCATTTGCTATCCAGCAAATACTCTGGAATATGTTTATTATTATTATTTTTTGTAATCAAGTTGACAGCCACCTGGAGGGACTCTTTGGAGAAGTTTGAAAGCATTTAGGCCTCTTTTGCAAACTGGGTTCCGAAAAACAGTTAGGAGACTAGCTTCATGACCTCTGTAATGGGGAGTCCTTTTGAATGGTTTGCAGCTGAATGTGCTACATTAGAGTAGATTTGACCATGTACAAGTTGGGCTTAAATTAAGTTCCTATTGGGAGGGAAAGAAAGGGAGTGGGGGTTAAATTTTGATTTGTGTGAGAAAACTGTCACAGCAATGTTTTGAACGATGTCTAATGCTTATAAGGTTTCTGCTTTATGATAAAAATAAAATAAATTTATTTGGCACTGATCATTAGCAGTTCTATTATTGATCTTTGCACACTG
The DNA here is from genome assembly GCF_901765095.1 of Microcaecilia unicolor. Lineage (NCBI taxonomy): Eukaryota > Metazoa > Chordata > Amphibia > Gymnophiona > Siphonopidae > Microcaecilia > Microcaecilia unicolor. The sequence goes on from NC_044037.1 coordinate 72,048,762, forward strand.
TAAACTAAATACGTGATGCTGAACGATGATGAATAATAAAGTTTCTTAATAAAAGGAGGGCAGAGAGAAGTATAAATCAAAAGTTATTGACAGGTAGAGAAGGGGTGGGTTGTGGTCTGAAGAATCATAATTAGTTGGTAATGCTGAATAGAAACATGATCAGACTTTGTATATTGACATTGAATGTTGTTTGAATGTTATACAGAAAAAGAAATCAATAAAATCAAAAAAGTAATAATTGCTCTCTGAGATTTTCTGGTTATCACTGCAGACCCGATGGCACAATTTTCTTCTGTAGATGTATATTTAATAAAATATATATTGTACTGTAAGGAATTTACAACCCATACACAGTGAACTGTTGTTTCTGCTGCTTAGCACATGATTCAGAGTAAGATATCTTTAAAAATTTCAGAAAAAAGCTGAAGATAAAATATCCCAATAGAGAGGGTATAGTAAAGGCTAAACATAAGTACATAATAAATATTATAGTGACTCAGACCAAAAAACCAATCAAGTCCAGTATCCCTGAATAAACTTACTACCCATTTAACAATAATTCAAGAAAACACGAAAACACAAATTTTTCCCGAACTCAAGTAAAACTGAGTTCCTGTGGGTTCCTAACATAAGCAGTCACATAACTAACATCAAAATCCCTTTTGGGAGCTATGAACTCATCCTAAAATCACAGGTCAGGAACCTTGGGGTTAAGCTAAACTTAGCACTTATGCTGATCCTCCAATCCCTAGCAACCTTCCAGAACTGCCTCTATCATTTGTGATATCTCTGGGGAAAAGGTGACTAAAATCACTAGAAACAAAAAAATTACAGTTTAATGAATTCTGTAAGAGTAAACAATTTGAAATACAACAGTTCAAATTCCATTCTTTTATGTGAAAAAATTAAAAAGTTACAGAAGTTCAAACATGAACAGATATGAAAAACTGGCCATTCACAACATTTTGGATCCATAACTTTAGTCACTTTTTCCCAGAGATGTTCACATTTGTGACATCTACACTGTCTCTCTCCATGTATCAAGAAGCAAGTTGTCACAGTAGTTCACACCATGATAATATCAAGGTTGAATTACTGTAATGCACTGTATATTGGTCTGACTGCAAATGGTTTGCACCAGCTCCAATTGATTCAGAATGTCACAACACAACTGAAGAACAGGATATTCCTCTATATACCTCCAAAGCTAAAGTCCTCCCAAAGAGTATCCTAACCATACCCTCTCCAAAGGAAATCATGTGATGTGATACCCGCCAACGAGCCTTCTCTGGAGTAGCTTCCATACTCTGGAATGCACTTCCAAAATGGCTTTACTTAATGCAAGACTATCTCTACTCAGGAAGCAAGTGAAAGCTTGACTCTTTTCCCAGGTCTTTAATGGAAGAAGCAACTAACTAGCTAGTCACATTTACAAGGACTAATACTGCTGCACAAACAGCTCGTGGACGATTTCAGGCTTTACATTGACGTTTCAATCGTCCATGAGCTGTTTGTTCGGAAAAAGGTCTTTCTAAAGACCACCTCGCAGATCAATACATAACGTGTCTCTCCACAGATGTATCAGCTGTTCTCCCATGGCTGAAACTGACTACACCGAACACCTCGCCGCGTACAGTTTAGTACGTTCATCAGCCGGTTTACGTCGAGTGTGACTCCTGATGCAGGCCTAACGGCCAAAACACAACTGTTGTGTCGAGTCTTTTTTCATCAATAAACAAGTGTTTTTAAGATCCACCTCTCCAGGCTTTGTATCTCCTTGGTCAAACATCCCACTTTCTCCTATACCTATGTTCTCCCGTGGGGCGTTCGAGTTCTCCGCTTGCCTGCAGATCTGTCTGAAAAGGGGGCATGACCTTGGGCGTGGAATGGGCGGGTTGTGGGCATTTCAAAAAACTACATGCACTATAATGGAATATACACGATCTGCGCCTAATTTAGGTTCAGGTATTTAGGCCTGGGTTTAGATTACCTAAATGGATGCACTCAAATTTTAGTGGCAAGAACAGCGTGTGAATATATTCTATAAACTACGCCTAACTTTAGGTATAGTTTATAGAATCACACTAACTGTGTGGTTTTTTCAGTGACGATTTTTAAGGCGCCATTTATAGAATTTGGCCCATTATGTTGACATTCTAACTAGTGTACTATGCCATAACCTTTGCTGTGTTAAACAGCATATAAAGTTAAATCAGTCAAACCATAACGTGTACTGTTATTTGAATATTTTCAGTGCTGTAATTTTCTACTATCTATGTCCAGATTGTTTCTGCTGGACACTGCCTTGGGTGAATTTCTTCAAAAATGCAGCAAGTAAATCCAAATAAATAAATAAACATGAATGGAAAAAGATGAATTATTCCAAATTACCCCATCAATCGCTGTACAAGTTGTGAATAAAAATAGGAAACCATACCTTAAATTGTTTGTGTGCAAAGGCTAGAAATGTAAAAAAATTAGATTGGAGTTATAATGTATTGTATAAATAAAGATGTAGACATACTACGCATCTCAGAGAGAGAACAACCAGAGGAACACTGTGATCCCAGGGTACAAATTATATCAAAATGATGATAGGGTGCATCAGATTGGTTAAAAGGTAGTGCTTTATGTTAAGGATGGCATTGAATCAAACACGATAAAAGTCCCACAACAACAAAATGCAATGCGGTATCTTTCAAAACAGAAATTCCATGGGTGATGGAGAAGAGTACAGTGGTCATATTATACAACTGGAGTTCACAAGGAGGCCAAACAGATCTGCAGCAGAGCAGATCCAAATCCAATATATAAAATGATGTCTTTGTTTAAATATACCCGATGTGGTCTGCATTTCACCCATGCAGGGCCTCACCAGGTATTACAGTACATCAGGGAGAAGTGCCTGGGATGAACACTCCCAATCTATGGGCCCTGTTTACTAAGCCGCTAGAGGCACGCTAGCGTCCTTAGCGCATGCTAAACATTAGTGCATGCTAACCGTGTAGATGTCTATAATATTCCTATGGGTGTTTATACAGTTAGTGTGTGATAATTTTTAGCATGCACTAAAAATGTTACTGCACCTTAGTAACCAGGGCCCTAAATGTGTTAGTGCTCAGCACAACAGCTTGAAGCACAATTAAGCACAGGCTGTTTCCTTCACAGTTGCAGCAATACACATACTAGCCTTTGCTCTAATAGGAAACAGCCTGTGTTTAGTTGTGCTTCAAGCTGGAACTGCGTGAACACTCATTGGTTGAATAGAGAACGTCATCCAAAAAATCACAGGAGGCTGTTGGGGTTGGGAGGAAACAGGGGGCTGTGAGCAACTAAATAATAGGATCAACTCCTGCAAGTACAAGTAGGAATGGAGGACATTAATTGTGGAGATGAAATGGATCTTAGCGGATACAGGTGGGTATGGGTTAGATTCCACTGAGGATGGGTGAAATAACTGTCCCCGTGCAACTCTGTATTTGGTATAATGGATCTATACATGCTCACAATCAAAAGGCCTGAGAATTACACTAATTTAGAGAGCAATTCTGTTACTTGGCACCAACATGTGCTTAGCACCAATTCTGTAATGGCATTTAGGCATGTCTAAGACATTATAAAATTCTAGCATAAAGCCACATTGGCACATCAAAATTTGGGTGTACCCACATACATATCGGTGGCAGGTGGAAACTGGTGCCCTTAAGCGCACCATACAATGCACACAATTGACAGTATTCTATAAATTGCATGTATTGCTTGGTAACATGCCCATGACCCACCCATGCTCTGCCCATATGTGTGCTCCTTTGCAGTTGGTGCACTTAAGGTCGAATTCAGTAAATAGGAAGTGAAGGGAATTGGGACTTGATGTACTGCCTTAGTGCAACTACATTCAAGGTGGTTTACATAGTATATACAGGTTCGTATTTGTACCTGGGGTATTGGAGGGTTAAGTAACTTGCCCAGAGTCGCAAGGAGCTGCAGTGGAAATCAAACCCAGTTCCCCAGGATCAAAGTCCACTGCACTAACCACTAGGCTACTCCTCCACTGAATGGTAGACAGCAGGAAAAATTCATGCTCAGCGTTATTTGATAAAGGGCGCTCCGGACTGAGCACTCTTTATAGAATAGCACTTACTGCCAGATTCCATATAGCATACCTAGATATTTGCACTGAAATCCAGGCATATTCTATAACAATGCGCATAACTTAATTGACTTAACAAGTCAATCAGCGTTTTTAACAGCTCTTAACAAGCAATAATGAGCACTAATTGGCAATAACTAGAATTTATGCACACAACATGCTAAGTGTATTCTGTAATGAAATGTGCCTAAATTTTAATATGCGCAGTTCAAAAGGGGCGTGGCTATGGGCGTTCTGTGGGCATTCCCAAATTTGCATGCATAGTTATAGAATATGGCCCAGTGCATGTAAATCTACACACAGGGATTTGCACCATGTTTTTGTTGGTATAAATGGACGTGCATAGTTTTAGGCACTGGGATAGCTGCTGAGCTTATTCTATACACTGCACCTAAATCTAGATACTGCTTATAGAATCTGCTTAGGTGGAAATGTTTACCGTGTGGATTTTTTTAGGTGCCTTATATAGAATCTAGCCCTTAGTGTGTATTCCAGCAGGCAACTTTGGTTGCGAGGACTTAAACCTCCTGAAACATGGTGTAAATCCAGGTCACAACTTGGGTGCACAGCCCCCCCCCCCCCCCACCATTCTTTAACACTGTGTGTAATTCTTTGGAACACCCCTGACTTACCATAGCAGTGTTCCCTTTTGGGTTGCGTATGAGAGGATTTGGGTGTGGATCTTTATAGAATTGTGCACAGACAAATCTGCACCAGGAATGGCACGTGGTGGGAATTGGAACTACCACCGGGCTCCCCTGAGAGCCCAGCAGTAGAGCCAAATTGCCACACGGCAAGCCCACAATACGCTTGCCGCGCTTTTGTAAAAGGGACCATTATTTATTGATTGATATTTATTGTGTTCTGCACACATCTAGCTCCCTTACAGATGTATGAACACTAGCAAGCAGGGAAAATTCCAATGAAATGATAGTATTTCAGTATGAGCTAATGGTCCTTGGAATTTTATTAACATGCTGCAAGCCCTGCTTAGTCAGATTTCCCTTGTCAATGGGCATGCTGCTCCCATTAAAGAAGGCCCATTAACAATGTACTGGTAAAGTAATGAGAACAAGAGACTGAGACAAGTTAATGGAGAGGAAATAGTAGAGGAAACAAAAATATAAGATGAGCTGTATGAGAAAGAGGGAGAAAGGAGATGAAAGAGTGAGAAAATGTTAGAAGGACTGTGACAGTGGAAAGGAATATTTAATGTAACTGAAAATGAGCATCCTCCTTTAAAATAAGAGGAAGAAATGCAATAGATGGGGAATTTCATTTCATTTTAATTTATTTTAATTCCAATATTTATATTCTACCTTTTTGGCATAAACCAAGCAAAGCAGATTACAAAAGAATACAGTAATTTAGAAGAAAATCTTATCATAATGTAACATAACTAATGTGAAACTAATATATAAAATAAACATTCTGCATAAAAGTATTGATCCATAGAATGTGACCAGTTTTCTGTATGAATAGGACTAACCAGTTCTAGGAAAAAAGTCAATGGGTTGATATTCAAAGGCACCTTGGTTGGTCACTGTTGTTTCACAGCAGTAGATTACAGCTACCTTATTCCCCTTTTTAAAACCAGTTTGGGATTTACAAAGCACTAAGGGTGCAATTATATAACAATGCACCTATACTTTGGTGCCTAGAGGGTACCTGTGTGGTACCTATTCTATAAAGGGAAGTAGATGTCTGCTTTCCTTTATAAGGGTTCCTTTAACTAAGGTGCACCAATGGTTGTAGTATGTTAAAGATTAGCACATGCTAAATGCCATATAGCCCATAGGAATATAATGAGCTGCATTGCATTTAATGTATGCTAATTGTTAGCACACCTTAGTAAAAGAACCCATAAAATACTAATGTAACAAGTGAGAGATGCACTTATGATTTAGATGTGAGCACTTATACCAGCCATAAAATTGGTGAAAGTGATGTGCGTAACTCCAATGCTCTGTCCAGACTTCGCCCATACGTAAAATACTCGGTGTTTAGATTAATTTTTGGCATTTACCCAGGTATATGCACACATATGTACCTATATGCTAGCATTCTAGGCACTTATGCATGTAATTGGTATGTAAATGTTATCACCTTCTTTATAGAATTAACCCTGTAAATAATGAGCTAAGCACAACTGAGGGCCAGATGCATCAACCAAACGTAAAAGAATCTAAAACGTAAAAGTCCTTTACGAATTTGAAAAAACGAAGAATGCACTAAAAAAACAAGTCGCGCATGTTCGGTGCGGTATTGTAAAGTAGGATGCATTAAAGAATCATTAAACTGGTGTAATCCACATCGGTAATCGGCCCCTAAAGCATGCGCAGAGCCACAAACATCAAAACAACAACAAAAAAACCCAACACAAACGCGTTGGATTGGGAGGGGGCAAAGGCACTCATCAGTCCTGTATGGACGGCCTTGCCCCCCCCCCCCCCGCCCGAGGTCCCCGCTGCTCCCTGCTTCCCCCTGCATGAAAAATCAAAATTTTAGCAGTCCCGGCCCCCCTCCATTCCTCTCTTCCTTTCTCTATTTCTCCCCAGCTCTGCCTCCTGCCATACTCCGCCCCCGTGCCCCGCCCCTCCACCCTCCCCTGAGGTCGTCGCCACCACTTCCCCCCTCCGCCTTACCGGGCCCAGGTCAGGAAAGGAGAGATGTCCTGAAGACTCGGTGGCAATCAGTTGCTCTTCTTGCCCGTGCAGCGTCTTCACACAGAGGTGAGAGGCGCTGCGCGAGCCCGGTAAGGTGGAGGGGGGCCTGGTGGAGGAGGGAGCGGTGGCGATGACCTCAGGGGGGGTGGATGGGGCGGGACACGGGGGCGGAGGATGGCAGGAGGCGGAGCTGGGGAGAAATAGAGAAAGGAAGAGAGGAAGGAAGGGGGGCCGGGGCTGCTAAAGTTTGGATTTTTTATGCTGTAGGGGGAAGCGGGGAGCAGCGGCGACCTCGGGCGGGGGGGGCACGGGGGCGGAGGATGGCGGGAGCCATCGTTTTAAAGGAGGAGAGGGAGGGAGGGGGGCCGGGGCTGCCCAAAGTTTTGTGATTTTGCCTAAAGTTTTGTGATTTTAATGCAGGGGGTGCGGGGGCGACCTCGGGCGGGGGGGCAAGGACGCTCATAAAGGACGCTCCTGACGAGCGTTTTTGCCCCCTCCCACCCGATTTTTTTTTACATTACAGTTTAGAAGCCGGGCAGCCCTAACGAGAGGTACAACCTCTCGTTAGCTTTCCGGTGGTTTTCCAGCGTTAGGGCAAGCGGTAAACTTTGATGCATCTCATTTCAATAGGGTTTCTACACAATTTGCTCATCTGCATTCCGTTTTCGTTTGCTGCTACCGTTGTCGGAAAAAGGCCTTTAAGGCATGTCACGGTTTAAAACTTGTTCGTTAAAGGGCTGTAAAAGGGCCGTTAAAGTTTAGTGCCTCTAGTCCTGAGTTAGGAAAACGTGGCCACTAGCCAATAGCCAGGTTTCCCTGACTATTAGACAATCAATCTTTGGCTCTAATAGGAAACCATGAATGAGAGAGACTAGCCCCCCCCCCTTTTCCCTTTTTTGTTTCTCATTCTATTATCTTTGAAGATAAGGGTGTTAACCTAAAGGGAAAGGGGGTGGGATTTGATATACTGCCTTTCTGTGGTAGAGTCAAAGCAGCTTACATATCCTCCTGCATTCTATATATAGCATCCAGAATTGTGCATCCAAATTTGTGCATGTGCAAATTAATTGAGTAACAAGCAAATTTACATCAATAATTGGGTGCTAACAGCCAATTATTGATGTGAATTGGCATTCATTAAAATTTGTGATAAAGGGTTAAGTAACTTGCCCAGATTCACAGGGAGCAGCAGTGAGAATTGAACCCAGCTCCACAGGTTCTTAGACCATTGCACTCACCATTAGCCTACACCAGGGGTAGGCAACTCCGGTCCTCGAGAGCCGCAGGCAGGTCAGGTTTTCAGGATATCCACAATGAATATGCAGGAGATAGATTTGCATACCATGGAGGCAGTGCTTGCAAATCTATCTCCTGCATATTCATTGTGGATATCCTGAAAACCTGACCTGCCTGCGGCTCTCAAGGACCGGAGTTGCCTACCCCTGGCCTACACAGTGGGAAACGCAGAATCTGAATCCTGGCTTCCCTGGTTCTGACTTCTGAGTCTGCCTCTGTAACTACTAGAATACTCAGATAATGCTAGGAAATACTGAGCTATAGTATATGGAAGGAAGTATGGAACCCTACCACTAGCCAGTGAAAATGACATGAATCCAGACATTTGAACATAAGAATAGCCATACTGGATCAGACTAATGGTCTATCTAGCCCAGTATCCTGCTTCTAACAGTGGCCAATTCACATCACAAGTACTTGATAGAATCCCAGAATCCCAAATAGTAGCAAGATTCATGCTACTGATCTCTGGGACAAGCAGAGGCTTTCCCCATGTCTATTTCAATAGCAGACTATGAACTTTCCTCCATGAACTTGTCCAAACCTTTTTTAAATCCAGATACACTAACCGCTGATACCTTATCCTCGGGCAACGAGTTCCAGAGCTTAACTATTTGTTGAGTGAAAAAATATTTCCTCCTGTTTGTTTTAAAGTAGTACCATGTAGCTTCCTTGAGTGTCCCCTAGTCTTTGTACTCTTTGAAAGAGTAAAAAATTGATTTACGCTTATCCGTTCTACTCCACTCAGTTTTTTGTAGACCTCTATCATATCCCGCCTCTGCCTTCTCTTTTCCAAGCTGAAGCATCCTAACCCCTTAAGCCTTTCCTCTTAAGAGGAGTTCCATTCCCTTAACCATTTTGGTCACCCTTCTTTGAACCTTTTCTAATTTCACTAGATATGGCGACCAGAATTACACACAATACTCAAGGAGTGGTTGCACCATGCAGGGATACAGAGGCATTATAATATTATTTGTCGCATTTTCTATCCCTTTCCTATTAATTGCTAGAAGATTTCAGCATTTTATCCACGATGACATCTAGATATTTTTCTTGGGTGCTGACTATAATTTGGATTAATTCTTCCCAATGTGCATCACTTTGCACTTGTGCACATTAAGGACTGGATTCTATATATCATGCCTAAAAAATTAGCACCAAAATGAAATACACCTAGGCGTATTCTATAAGCCTTAATTTCTGTGCTGTTTATAGAATATGCCTAGTGCCCATCCACAAGACAAAATTTAGTTGTGGGCAGTTTTGCCAAATAAAACTTGGTGTGAATGCAAACCCCTAAATTAGGCACAAACTGAGTGTGTTCTATAACAATATGCATAGAATTTAAGAAACTCCCATGACCCACCCATTCCATGCCCCCTTTTCAACTTTATGACTTAGAATTTACCCACATCATGTTATAGGATATGCTTAGACAGTTCTGTGCCTAAATTCTAATTAATGCCAATTAGTGTCAATAATTGCTTAAGTGGCAATTATCGGAGCTGATTGGCTTGTTAAGTAATTAAGTTGCACATGTAAAACCAGAACATGACCGGATATGTACACGCAATTTAAGATGTGCTATATAGAATCCAGGGGTAAATCCAATTTGGATATCCAGTCTTCCAACTTCCTAAAATCTTTCTGCAATTTTTCACAATCCACATGCGTATTAACAACTTTGAATAGTTTTGTGCTGTCTGCAAATTTAATCACCTCACTCACTGTTCCCATTTCTAGATCATTAAAAAATATGTTAAATAGCATCAGTTCTAGCACAGATCCCTGGGGCACTCCACTAATCACCTGAGAGAATTGGCCATTTAATCCTACCTTCTGTTTTCTATCCATCAACCAATTCCTAATTCACAACAAAACATTGCCTCATATCCCATGGGTTTTTAATTTTCTTAGAAGTCTCTCATGAGAAACTTTGTCAAACACTTTTTGAAAATCTAGATACATTCATGCATTCTAAGAAATGAAGCAAAATGATGATGCAAGACTTCCCTTGGCTAAACCCATGTTGACTCTGTCCCATTAAACCAAATTTGGCTATATGTTCAGTGATTTTATTCTTTATAATAGTTTCCATATTTTGCCTGGCACTGACGTCAGGCTTACTGGTCTGTGATTTCCCAGATCACTACTACTACTACTACTACTAGCATTTGTATAGCGCTACCAGATGCATGCAGCACTGAACACTTGACATAGAGAGACAGTCCCTGCTCAAAGAGATCACCCCTGAATGTGTTTTTTTTAATAGGCATTACATTGGCCACCCTCCAATCTTCAGGTACTGCAGATGATTTTAATGACAGGTTACAAATCACTAATAGCAAATTTGCAATTTCATATTTGAGTTCTTTCAGTACCCTGGGGTGTATACAATCCAGTCCAGATGATATACTACTCATTTGGCTCAGTACATCTTCCAAGTTTACTGACATTTCTTTCAGTTCTTCTTCATCATCAACCTTGAAAAACATCTCTTGCATAGATCTCTTACATCTTCTTCAGTGAAGACCAAGGCAAAGAATGCATTCAGCCTCTCTGATATGGCCCCCTTTTACTGCTTGATGATCTAACTGTCCCACAGATTCTCTCACAGGCTTTCTGCTTCTTGCTTGCATCTTGGGTCCTTAATATGGAATGGGAAACATGTCTGAAAATGCTACTCTGAAGGATCTGGATTTTAGCTTTCTAAGAGCCTAAATTTGGCATGTAGCAAGATAACTGGCTTCTTCCCAGCACTGTCTAAAATCTTATTTAGGTGATGCACGAGGTCTGCCACCTTTGCACCAGGCAGGCAAGTAACTAAGTGATCCTTTTGTCCACCAGCCACCAGCTATCTACATGCCTAATGATTGAATCTCCAACTAGTATGGCCATCCTAACCCTTCCCTCCTTGGAAGAATTCCCTGGAGACACATCCTCGGTGTGAGAGGATATTGCATCTCCTGGGGGCAAGACCTGGCTACAGGATCTCTTCCTGCCTCTCCAAGGTGATTCTTTACCTTCAGGTTACCTTTCTCCTCCATGGCAGCTCAGAGGTTGACAGACTGGAGGTAAGACTTCTCTACTATATCCCTGTATGCTTCCTCTATATACGTCTTTTTCAGCCTCAGCTCCTCCAAGCCTGCTACTGTAGCTTCCAGGGATTGGACCCATTCTCTAAGTGCTAGAAGCTCTTTGCACCGAGGACACACATATGACCTCTAACCAACTGGGAGATAATCAAACATGTGACAATCAGTGCAAAAGACTGGCGAGCCCCCCTCTTGCTGTTGGACTGCTGTTTGCACCTTCTTATTGATAATTTCTTAATTAAGTTGCTAATGGAGTAGGAATTTGTGGGCTGAAGTCACCAACAATTGTTTGTTATATTCTAGGCTATGCTAATATTTAAGGTTTTTATTATTTGTATTGTTATTTTTAGGTTCCCCTCTATAGACCTAAGTAGACTATATCTAAAAGCTAATTAGTGGCAGACAGAGATGGTCCAATTAACTTTCTAGCCTTCTAATTGGCTCATGGGCTTATAAATAAGAGATCAGGTTCAGGGGTGGGTGGGAAGGAATTAAGCTCTAAACTGAGGCTTCCTGTGACTATCAGTTCTGCTCTATGCTGATGCTACGGTAAACTCTAAAATAGTCCCTTAACTGCTAGCCTAGTAAATTGTAATAAAGACTTTAAAATGCTAATAAAAAAAAACTATTCCTTAAACTGCCTTTGCTAAATCAGCAGACTAACTTAGACACTGAGATTACCTATTTAACTCTATCTACCTTTCTCCAAGTTTAAAAGCAACTTCTCAACAAATAACTTACCAGCGAAGTTCTATTCTGCTCTGGAAGTCCTCTCCAGCACCTCTTCTGGACTGAGAACCATTGGACATCAAACACAGGAAAACTGCAGAACTCAAATAATGCACTTTCCAAAATTTACTGAGCATCTGTAATGAACAAGAAAGTGACATAGAGCTTAAAATGTAATTGAAGTGCTAAAAACAGGTTAATATGAATCTTTTCTGTTTTTAGAAGCTGTTGTGCAGATTTATCCTGTACAGCAATACTTCAAATATTTGTGGTAAATTATAATTTCAAAAAATAATGTGTGTGACAGCTAAAGAGCCCTTTGCAGTTCCCAATGTTAACTTCAGGTTATCATTATAAATTACACCCTTAAAGCAATATAGTTCCACTGATAACATACTGGAGGGACACGGTTTATATTCACCAATACTGTGGAACACGCTGTCCTAATAACTTAGGACAGAAACACATTTTAAACATTTCACAAAAGAGCTTAAAAGCATATTTCTTTTCCAAAGCATATTAGGATAGTTAGATATGGCATGCCTGTCAGGATTGTATGGTATCAGTGTCAACTGAGGTGTTTTATCTTTCTCTTTTTGTTTCCAATCTTTTTCTTCCTTATCTGAAATGTAAACTGCTTTAATTGGTTAGAAATGAAAGGTAGTATAGCAAATGTATAGAGAAACATAAACTGTGAATAGATTTTTACATTATTGGGGCAATTCTATAAATTTAGATACCCCAATGCTGTGTGCTTTGTGCCAATTCTATAACGGCAACTTGGTGCCAAGATTCAGTTATAGAATACAAGCATAATATAAGCATTGACATACCCATGTCAACGCAGAAGGTGATAAGTGGATCCAACAGCCTGCAACTGCACTTTCTATACAAAAAAAGTAACTTTCTGTGTGATAAGTGTATGGGAACTTCATAAGAATGCTCCAAACAGTTAGCCAACAGGCTTTGTACTGACTGTACTGTAATTTGGGCACTTTGCAAAACTTTATTGCACTTTAGTAAAAGGACCACATGGAGGGGCATAATTGAATGAAAACGTCTATCTCCATGGGCGTTTATCTTCGAGAACGGGTCCGTGAAGGGGTGGACCGAACTGTATTTTCGCAAAAAATAGACGTCCATGTTTTATTCGACAATTTGTGAGCTGGGCGTTTTTGTTTTTCAGCGATAATGGAAAATGAAAGCGCCCAGCTCAAAAACGAATAAATCCAAGGCATTTGTTCGTAGGAGGGGCCAGGATTCATAGTGCACTGGTCCCCCTCACATGCCAGGACACCAACCGGGCACCCTAGGGGGCACTTTTACAATAACAAAAAAAAGGTAAAAGAGCTCCCAGGTGCATAGCACCCTTCCCTTGTGTGTTGAGCCCCCCAAATCCCCCTCAAAACCCACTGCCCACAAGTCTACACCATTATTATAGCCCTAAGGGGTGAAGGGGGGCACCTACATGTGGGTACAGTGGGTTGGGGGGGGTTGGACGACTAATAAGCATTAAGCAGCACAATTGTAACAGGTAGGGGGGGATGGGCCTGGGTCCACCTGTCTTAAGTCCACTGCACCCCCTAACAACTGCTTCAGGGACCTGCATACTGCTGCCAGGGAGGTGGGTATGACATTTGATGGTGAAAATAAAAAGTTGTGAAACATCATTTTTTTGTGGTGGGAGGGGGTTAGTGACCACTGGGAGAGTCAGGGGAGGTCATCCCCGATTCCCTCCGATGGTCATCTTGTCATTTAGAGCACTTTTTTGGGACCTGTTCGTGTGAAAAAAGGGTCCAACAAAAGTGGCCTAAATGTTCGCTAAAAACGCCTTAATTTTTTTCGATTATCGCCCTAACGCGTACATCTCTCCTCGGCCGATAACCACGCCCCAGTTCCACCTTCGCCACACCCCCATCAACTTTGTCCGCATCCGCGACGGAGTGCAGTTGAAAACATCCAAAATCGGCTTTCGATTATACCGATTTATTCGTTTTTGTGAGATAAACGTCTATCTCCCGATTTGGGTCGAAATCTAGGCGTTTTTCTCTTTCGATTATAAGGTGGATAGGTGCCTATCAATGAATGGCACCTTTGACATATACTGGTGGCACAAACCTCTAGGCACCAGTTTATAGAATTGCCTTATATTTGCTTTTGATAGTATGTAATGACCCATAAAAAATAAACAGAAGAATGCTTCCTTGCCCATTTCTGCCGTACATACTTTTAGTTGCTTTTCGGGATAACAGTTTTCAAAACTCGGTCCATTTTACCAAGGAAATACATGTGAAAATTGCAGTCATACAATACTGGTAATATGCTGCTAACTATTTGCCAGTGAACTTAGAATTGTACCCAAACCTTGGACTTTATTGCTGTAGTGTTGCATACATTGAAGTCCATATCGCAGGATTGCCCTAGCGAACTTTGATTGTGAACCATTGCATGTGTACTGGTTTTCCTCTCGATATTTACATAACGAATCTAAGATTTTTGCACTGGACGGTTGTAACTTATTTGTAACTAAAGAAATCTCTTAAGCATTCAACTATTTACCAGACAGATGTGCCTTAGTGGTTCTTTGTTTTCAAATGAATATTACATGATTATATTTTGTGATCCACTGGTTTATTATAAATAACAAAAGAAGTGGTAGTTCATTGTGCCACGTAAGAGAACAGATGCTCAGGGAGAGTTTTGAGGAGGAGTGGAGGAGGGAAAGGGACGCTGCTAATTTAAATTTTCAGACTGGAAACAGGTTGCCATTATCTTGGCATATCATATGGTTGAATTAATGCACAAAGGTTTCTGCTGTGAATGAGAATGAGTGTCCAGCTCGACATCAGTTTCTCTGACAAGCCCCCTGGCTTCTTTATCAAACAAACTCTCAGATTGATTGAAGGTTGCCTCCTGTGGCCAAAACCCTGAATCCAAAGTATAAATCAGGCATATTTAAATACTGTCAGAGGAACACTTCTGATGGGGTTTAGATGTGTTGGGAAGGAGAGAGATTTTAGTGGACTGTTCTAGTAAATGTCAGTCATTATTGGGGTTCAGGCACTGTCCAACTCTATTCATTGCGAGTCTTAGCCTGCCAGATCTCTAAAGGGTAGTAGCCACTGGATCCTGTATAGGTCACCCAAAGTGGGATGCACAAGTTTAGGCACTGATCACAGATCTGCACATAAACTAATTAGCTAAATAGGTTCTAACCATCAATAATTGTTAACAAGAACTTAATTGACAGTAATTAGAAGTTACAGATGAGTCACCATTTATTGAAGCCCCCCCTACGTGAAGTGGGGATAGATAGTCAAATTTTCTTTTAATTGCAAAGGAGGATGATCCCTTTAAATCAGGGATGTCAAACATACTCCCACTGAGGTCCTTCATCCTGATTGTTGTTTTTATCCGGGTCTTGCCTTCATCCCACCCATCATCTCCTTCATTCTTCTCAGCAGGCATTCCTCCATCTGTGCAGCAATGAAGTAAGTGCATAGCAACCTGCAATTTTGCCCTGATCATGTCACACTTGATAACTTTTGCTCCCATTTTTGAATAGGACAGTGGCAGCAAAAGCAGCTCCATCCAGTCTTGGCCTCTGTCTGACAGCTACTGGCATCATATATCTCGGTATTCTTGTAGCTAAGTCTATGTAACTGGCACTTACTATACAGAAGAATTTAGTCTCCATCCTCTGTAGCGGATAGTTTCAGGCTCCTGCTCTCCCTCCTCTGCACTCCCTGTCAGGTTTCCTGGGTCACTATGCAAAGCTGTCATCACAGGTGAAAAGAGGAACAGTGATTGAGCTGTAACCTGTGAAATCAAAGAATGGAGGAAGAGCACCTATCAAACCCAACCTTCAGACAAGAAAGCTTCCACCCAGTTTCCCCTGGATTCTATATAGCATGCCTAGAGATCCGCACCGAAATCAGCATGGATTCTATAACAATGTGGGCAACTTAATTGGCTTAATAAGCTAATGAGTGCTGATAACAGCACTTAACAGTCAATAATGAGCACTAATTGTCACTGATTAGAATTTAGGCACACAACTCGCTAAGCGTATTCTGTAAAGATGTGCGCCAAACTTCTAACATGTGTAGGCAAAAAGGGGCATGGTTACAGGCTGGGAAATTGGTGTTTCGTGGGCATTCTGAAATGTACGCGCCTACTTATAGAATATGGCCCAGTTGGCCTAAATCTACATGCCAGAATTTACGCCACATTTTCATTGGTGTAAATGGATGCGCATAGATTTAGGCACTGAAATATCAGCTAAGCATATTCTATAACTGGTGCCTAAATCTAGGTGCTGATTATGGAATATGCTTAGTCGGCACTGATTTCAGTACCAATTTTTTAGGCACCATATATAGAATCTTCCCCTTTACGCTAAACTCTTATTTGACTTTCCTGCCTGTCCTGATTAGCTTGTAAGCACCACAGAGCAGGGATTGACTCTTATGTGCATCCTTGTAGCATTATAAAAATGTTTAATAGCAATAGGAGCAGCACTTTCTGTCCTCACAGCTCTAGCTGCTTTGCCTCTCTTTGTGGCTTGTTTCCAGGATAGGCAGAGAGGCTGCTATAACAAGAGTAAATATGGCAGATGTAGAGATAGTGAGTACCAGAGCTGGTTATAATGCAACCAACAGAACCATGCAAAACAATATCAACAAGCACCATCCATGGAGTGCTGTGGTCAAGCAGTAGGTGGTGCCCCATTAAAGCTGCCACAGCATTGGTGAAACAGTGGCACCCTATTCCCTGTGGCTATATGCCTTCATGTTGTGATAAACTGGAACATTATTGCTGAGAGTTATAAAAATAAATATTTTCAGCTGAAACATTTAGGACCCCTTTTACTAAGCCATGTGGAGGAGCATTTTAGAAAGAAATGTCCAAGTTGCAATTTGGACGTCCTTGCAAAACGGCGAAAAAAGATGGACGTTTCTGACTTTCGGCAATTTTCAAAACCAAAGATGTCCATGTCAAAAACTTCCAAATGCAAGCCATTTGGGCATGGGAGGAGCCAGCATTTGTAGTGCACTGGTCCCCCTGACATGCCAGGACACCAACCGGGCACCCTAGGGGGCACTGCAGTGGACTTCATAAAATGCTCCCAGGAACATACAGTGGGGGAAATAAGTATTTGATCCCTTGCTGATTTTGTAAGTTTGCCCACTGACAAAGACATGAGCAGCCCATAATTGAAGGGTAGGTTATTGGTAACAGTGAGAGATAGCACATCACAAATTAAATCCGGAAAATCACATTGTGGAAAGTATATGAATTTATTTGCATTCTGCAGAGGGAAATAAGTATTTGATCCCCCACCAACCAGTAAGAGATCTGGCCCCTACAGACCAGGTAGATGCTCCAAATCAACTCGTTACCTGCATGACAGACAGCTGTCGGCAATGGTCACCTGTATGAAAGACACCTGTCCACAGACTCAGTGAATCAGTCAGACTCTAACCTCTACAAAATGGCCAAGAGCAAGGAGCTGTCTAAGGATGTCAGGGACAAGATCATACACCTGCACAAGGCTGGAATGGGCTACAAAACCATCAGTAAGACGCTGGGCGAGAAGGAGACAACTGTTGGTGCCATAGTAAGAAAATGGAAGAAGTACAAAATGACTGTCAATCGACAAAGATCTGGGGCTCCACGCAAAATCTCACCTCGTGGGGTATCCTTGATCATGAGGAAGGTTAGAAATCAGCCTACAACTACAAGGGGGGAACTTGTCAATGATCTCAAGGCAGCTGGGACCACTGTCACCACGAAAACCATTGGTAACACATTACGACATAACGGATTGCAATCCTGCAGTGCCCGCAAGGTCCCCCTGCTCCGGAAGGCACATGTGACGGCCCGTCTGAAGTTTGCCAGTGAACACCTGGATGATGCCGAGAGTGATTGGGAGAAGGTGCTGTGGTCAGATGAGACAAAAATTGAGCGCTTTGGCATGAACTCAACTCGCCGTGTTTGGAGGAAGAGAAATGCTGCCTATGACCCAAAGAACACCGTCCCCACTGTCAAGCATGGAGGTGGAAATGTTATGTTTTGGGGGTGTTTCTCTGCTAAGGGCACAGGACTACTTCACCGCATCAATGGGAGAATGGATGGGGCCATGTACCGTACAATTCTGAGTGACAACCTCCTTCCCTCCGCCAGGGCCTTAAAAATGGGTCGTGGCTGGGTCTTCCAGCACGACAATGACCCAAAACATACAGCCAAGGCAACAAAGGAGTGGCTCAGGAAGAAGCACATTAGGGTCATGGAGTGGCCTAGCCAGTCACCAGACCTTAATCCCATTGAAAACTTATGGAGGGAGCTGAAGCTGCGAGTTGCCAAGCGACAGCCCAGAACTCTTAATGATTTAGAGATGATCTGCAAAGAGGAGTGGACCAAAATTCCTCCTGACATGTGTGCAAACCTCATCATCAACTACAGAAGACGTCTGACCGCTGTGCTTGCCAACAAGGGTTTTGCCACCAAGTATTAGGTCTTGTTTGCCAGAGGGATTAAATACTTATTTCCCTCTGCAGAATGCAAATAAATTCATATACTTACCACAATGTGATTTTCCGGATTTAATTTGTGATGTGCTATCTCTCACTGTTACCAATAACCTACCCTTCAATTATGGGCTGCTCATGTCTTTGTCAGTGGGCAAACTTACAAAATCAGCAAGGGATCAAATACTTATTTCCCCCACTGTAGCTCCCTTACCTTGTATGCTGAGCCCCCCAACCCCCCCCCCCCCCCGCAAAAAAAAAATCACTACCCCCAACTGTACACCACTACCATAGCCCTTACAGGAGAAGGGGGACACCTATATATGGGTACAGTGGGTTTGTGGTGAGTTTTGGAGAGCTCGCTGTTTCCTCCACAAATGTAACAGGCAGGGGGGTATGGGCCTGGGTCTGCCTGTCAGAAGTGCACTGAAGTACCCACTAAAACTGCTCCTTGGATCTGCATGCGCTGTCATGAACCTGAGTATGACATCTGAGGCTGGCCCGATACCAATTTTTATTATGTTTTCCAGTAATAACTAAATTAAAATTGGTGAAATACCTTTTTTTATCAATACAATAACGGATGGCAGAAATCTCTAATACATTATCTCTTTCATTAAGATCTTACAGACATTATTTATGCTTTAGGAAAAAGTTGAAAATGTTCTTTTTTTGTAAATTTGGCTTATTGGATTATGATTAAGAACATAAGTACATAAGAACTTAAGAGTTGCCATAAACAGATCAAGCCCAGCATCCTGTTTCCAACAGTGGCCAAACCAGGTTACAAGTGCCTGGCAAGATCCCAAAACAGTACAATACATTTTATACTGCTTATCCTAGAAATAAGCAATGGATTCCCCCCCCCCCCCCCCAGCCTATTTTAATAATGACTTATGGACTTTTCTTTTGGGAACCTATCCAAACTTTTTTTTATAAACCCTGCTAAGCTAACTGCTTTTACTATGTTCTCTGGCAACGAATTCCAGAGTTTAATTGCATGTTGAGTGAAGAAATATTTTCTCTGAGTTGTTTTAAATGTAGCTTTATTGTGTGCCCCCTAGTCTTAGTATTTTTGGATAGAGTAAACAAACGATTCACATCTACCAATTCTACTCCACTAATTATTTTATAGAACACTATCTTATCCCTTCACTAAATCCATGTTGGCTTTGTCTCATTAATCCATGCTTTTGAATATGATCTATAATTTTGTTCTTTATAATAGTCTCTACCATTTTGTCCAGCACTGATTAATTTTCTTCTGGAACCTTTTAAAAAAATCGGCGTTACATTGGGCACCCTCCAATCTTCCCATACCATGCTTGATTTTAAAGATAAATTACATATTACTAATAATAGTTATGCAAGTTCATTTTTCAATTCTATCAGTACTCTGGGATGAATACCAAAATACAAGTTTTTCTGTTTTGAAAAAGGTTGCATTTCCCACTTGAATTTTGGACATTTTGAGCAAAACGTCCAAAGTTGGACTTAGACATCATATTGAAAATGTCCCTCCACATATAACATAACATAATATAACAGGTGCCATCAAACCTGACAACTTTGCCTTCTAACCTCTATATAAACATAAGCTTCTATTTATGTTACTAATTTAAATTGTTATGGACCAAGTGCTGTACATTGTTTCTGGGCTCTGAACATATAATATATGATATGCTCAGTGATGAATAGCTGATTATGGAGAAACAAGAGAAGACCTCGATTTAACCTGTGATCTAGCAGGAGTCAGGGTGTCATAAATAATGAAATAATTTATACAGAAGGCAGTAGCTAGTGTGATGACATCATTAAGCTGTTTTTACTAGATGTCAGACAGAAAATGCAAATTTGCTATATATATTCAAGGATTGAAACATTATCCCCTCAGCAGGGAATTATCTTCTTAGAAGATTATTAGTATAAGTCTATGGTAGTTAGTGTTCTCATACACAGGATATATTATACCATTGGTCTAACAGGTAACCCTCATTTGATCTATAATCTAACGACCATATTCACTATTCTCTGGTTAACTTAAAACAGAGAAATGCAGAATAGAATATGCCAGCAGATAAGGGCCATAAGGTCCATCCAGTTTGCCCATGCGTACCTCCCAGTCAGCATTACTATTCCTTTCTCCTTCATCATGGAACCTTTGTGCTTGTCCCATGACTTCTTCAACTCTGACATTTTTCTCATCTGTCTTCATCAGGAGACCATTCAATGGACCCATCACTCTATCTGTAAAAAAATAGTTCCTTAGATTAATCCTGGTCTTCCCTCTTTCAGCCAGATCCTATGACTCCTCATTCTAGAGCTTCCTTTCCATTTGGAAGAGGTCTGTCACTTGTATATTTATTCCTTGGAGATATTTGAACATCTCTGTCACATTCCCCTTTCCCTGCTTTGCTCTAGGGCAAGTGTTTTCAAGCCAATCCTCAGGACACACCCAGCCAGTCAGGTTTTCAGGATATCCACAATGAATAAAAACAAAAAATAGTCCTCCCTATAGAGATTCTAGGATCTCCCTGCTTCTATTTGACACCACAGCTGAGATATTCAATCAACATCTGGCATATTAAAAGCACCCAGCAATAACACTTCCCTTTCTTTGCATTTTTGTAAATGTCTTTCATTAAATCTGTAGCTAACTCTTCTGCCTGCAAAGGAGATCCATTTATTACCACATTAAATGGATGTTGCATTCCTTTTTTCCAGAATACTCTGCAGTGCTTCTTCTTCCCTGCCTTGTAAGTCCTGCAGTTCTGTTGCTTTGGTATTATTTTTTATGTATACTGACAGTCATTCTCTCTTTTTTCATACCCTCTCCTTTCTGACTAGAGCATAGCATAGTCAGGGTTTTCTATGTGCCACTCTCTGCAACTGCTGCCCCATCCAACTCAACCTTTTCCAAGACTGCTTCTAGTTCTGGGACTTTATTTTCTATTGGTAAATATTTATACACATAGCCATCCAAGTGTTTATATTTTTTTTCACTTTCTTCTGCAAATATTTAATTTTTTAATTACCTCAGGGCTATGTTTGCCCATCCCCATCAATCCTAATTTAAAGCCTTCCTCAGTAGGTTTGTCAGTTTGCACTGAAAGATACTTAACTCCTTCTTCAACAGATGCAGTGGCATAGCAAAGGCGGGGCGGTGGGGGCGGTCCACCCCGGGTGTCATCGGGTGGGGGGGGGGGGTGCTCCTCTCCCGCTGCTCTGCCTTAAAAATTTTTTTTACAAAGCGCCGGAGAGTGGCAGGCAGCGCGCCTCACGTCTGCCCTGCTAGTAAAGAAGATCTCGCTGACGTCGTCACCCTTCCCACATTGAGTCCCGCCCCCCTCTGAGGCAACTTCCTATTACCGCGAGGGCGGGCGGGACTCAGTGTGGGAAGGACGATGACATCGACGAGATCTTCTTTACTAGCAGGGCAGACGCGAGGCGCGCTGCTTGCCACTCTCCGGCGCTTTGAAAAAACATTTTAAAGGCAGGACAGGGTAGGAGCAGCAGGAGAATGGATCTCAGCTGTCGGGTCGGGGGGGGGGGCCTCAGAGGGGAGAAGGGGATTGGGGAGGGGGGGGGGAGCTCAGAAAGGTGCTTAAAGGGGATTAGGGAGGGTGGGGGAGCTCAGAGAGGGGAGAAGGGGATTGGGGAAGGGTGGGGGGCTCAGAGGGGTGCTTAAAGGGGATTAGGGAGGGTGGGGGAGCTTAGAGAGGGGAGAAGGGGATTGGGGAAGGGTGGGGGAGCTCAGAGGGGTGCTTAAAGGGGATTAGGGAGGGTGGGGGAGCTCAGAGAGGGGAGAAGGGGATTGGGGAAGGGTGGGGGGCTCAGAGGGGTGCTTAAAGGGGATTAGGGAGGGTGGGGGAGCTCAGAGAGGGGAGAAGGGGATTGGGGAAGGGTGGGGGAGCTCAGAGGGGTGCTTAAAGGGGATTAGGGAGAGTGGGGGAGCTCAGAGAGGGGAGAAGGGGATTGGGGAAGGGTGGGGGAGCTCAAAGGGGTGCTTAAAGGGGATTATGGAGGGTGGGAGAGCATCAAGGAGGGGAGAAGGGGATTGTGGAGGGTTGGGGGAGCTCAGAGGGGTGCTTAAAGGGGATTAGGGAGGGTGGGGGAGCTCAGATGGGTGCTCAGAGAGGGGAGGGGGAGGGGAGTGCTCAGATGGGAGAAGGGGTCTGAAGCTGGAACTGGGGTCTGACAAGGGGGCAGGAGGGAAAATGGGTGTATGCCTGGGGCAGGTGGGAGAATGGGTCTGGGGCTGAAAAGGGGGGATGCAAGGCATGTGGTGGATGAAGGGGGCTGAAACTGTGGGGACTAGGGGCTTTAAAGGGGACAGGGAGAACTGGCTGGGGCTGAAGCTCGGGACTGGTGAGAGAAAAGGGCTGAGGTTGAAACTAGGGGCTGAAAAGAGGACAGGGAGAAGTGGCTGGGGGCTGAAGCTCGGGACTGATGGGAGACAAGGGCTGGGGACTGGTGGGATAGTGGGGCTGAAAAGGGGGGCAGGTGGGAGATGTGGGCTGGGGCTGGAACTAGGGGCAGGTGGAATAAGGGGGCTGGAACTGGGGGCTGAAAAGAGGGGGCAGAGAGAGAGGGGATAGAAGGGGGGAGCGTGAGGGAGGGCAGACCCTGGATGGATGGTAGAGGGATGGCAGACGGATTGAAGGAGCAGAGAGAAAGGGCAGATGGTGGGTGGAAGGGGAGAGAGAAAGAGGGCAGACTGGGGCAAATGGTGGATGGAAGGGGCAGAGATAGAGGGCAGATGTTGATGGAAGGGGGAGAGAGAGATGGCAGAGTGGGGCAGATGGTGCATGGAAGGGGCAGAAGACAGTGGATGGAAGGGAGAGAGGGCAGACACTGGATGGCAGAGAGAGAGCGAAGACAGATGTTGGATAGAAGGAAGACAGTGAAAAGATGAGGAAAGCAGAAACCAGAGACAATGAACTGTAAATATATATTTTTATTTTTTTGCTTTAGGATAAAGTAGTATTGTAGCTGTGTTAATAAATGTTTATAATAAAACATGTAAATAAGGTAATCTTTTTATTGGACTAATTTTAATACATTTTACTTTCGGAGAACAAAACCCCCTTCCTCAGGTCAGGATAGGACACTGTAACAGTACTATACTGAATTGACCTGAGGAAGGAGGTTTTGGCCTCTGAAAGCTAAATGTATTAGTCCAATAAAATGATATTATTTGTTTTATTTCTATTTGTTAATTTGTAAAGTGGTGATTGGTATTTGTTTTTTTCAAATTTACATCTGCTGTCTTTATATTTTGCACAGTACTAGAGGACATTTTCTGTTTCTGTGGTGTTGTATTGTATGCAGAGTCTGGCATCGGGGGTTCAGTTTAATTTTTGTCTAAATAGAAAGTTTATGATTACTTATTCTATAGTGGATTAGGGTGTATCTGTATTTGTGAAAAAGACATGGCTTTTGGTTGGTATTGACTGTGCAGGATCGACGATCTGTACTAATCTGTCTGTTTTCGTTTTTCAATAGGTGAATTGATGTTCTAGTGCTCACTGTAGTGTTTAAGATGCTTTCCTTTTCCTTGTGTGACTCGTACAAATTACTGCTTATGGTATGGTAGAATTGCTCTACAGGTCCTGAGGGTTTTGTATTCTCGGTATGCCTAGTACTGGATTTCGGGGGGGGGGGGAGGTGTTAAAAAATGACCGGCCCCGGGTGTCAACTACCCTAGTTACGCCACTGAACAGATGGACCATATCTCTGCTAAGTTGACTTTCTTGGAACATGATCGTATGTCTAACAGGAGTTCTCAGCCCAGTCCTCAGGATGCATCAAGCCCACCTGGTTTTCAAGATATTCACAATGAATATGCATGAGTTTCTCCCTTATATGGTAGTTAGGCCTCACCCAGTACATTCCAGGATGCAATGGACAGGGCGGGGCACTGCTATTTTGAAGATGATGGTGCATATAGGCAGGAGCATGTAGGCATTGTTCCTGCCTCCTACAAGGTATGGAGAGGTCTGGAGGGTTTGGGGGGTGAGATTGCACTACAAAACCATGCCAGTGGTGACTAAGTGGGTCAGGCATGCTAGGATGGCATGGCCAGGCCTGGCCTAGATGGAGGGGGGGGGGGGTGCTGCAGAGTTGGGCTACCCAGGGGAGCCACTGGACTACCAGGGCAATTTTGGACTGGAGGAAGAGAGAGACCAGGGGGCACCAGAGTACCAGGGAATTTTTTTAACGTTTGGGGAGGGGGTTCAGGGTGGGTGCTGGTAGACACCCATATGTTTGTGGGTGGGAGGTGAGTAGGAGGAGGTGTCAGGTTAGGGGGAAAAGCTTATTGCTGCAGCATACATTTTTTTTTCACTATCAACTTTTCTGTCAGAGCCTGAGCCAATCACCGCTAACACTCTGACAAGAAAGTTGACAGTTTATGCCCTAAGCTGCAGATTTGCTGTGATTTTAATGCAGCATGAATTTGCATGCTCATTGTTATGAGCATGCCATGGCAATTTTCTGTGCTAGATTCACAGTTGAGTTTTACTGTACCATGAACCTTTGAGCATCAGCCCAGTAGTGTCTATTCACAGGGGCAAAGCATGGACAAGGCAAAGTTGGGGCTCCCACTTGCAGGCATAACTTCAAGAATACTGTAAATTATGCACATCCCTGCTGCTCTTAGGCATGTGCATTTTCATCAGCTCTATGGCTGGCATAACTGAGATCAAAAATGTTTGGCACATTGATAGACTGTTACACTAGTATATCTATAACACATCCTAGGCACCTAGGTTTTGTTATGGCTCATACTGTGTACCCTCTATAACTGTGTGCCTATTCAATTTAGGGTATTATATAGCATTACATGTTTGATTCATCAGGCATTGTACATGGACTCGGTTCCCTTATACCTTAAAGAGGCTATTGAGGTATATCAGTCTTTAAGGGCCTTGAGGTCAGAGCATGCGATGTTGTTGGCAACTAGGGAATTGCATTCTGTGAAATATGTCTGTACTTGGAATACAATATTTTCTTTTGCTGCTCCACATCTGGGGTTTTAAGACTGAATGGCAGTATGGCATCCTTTTGCAAATTATTGAAGACACATATAATTGTGCAGGCATGGGGCTGATATGTCAGCTTTGTTTGCTGTAAACTGAGATTTATTTGTGTTACTTTCTATTGTGTATGTTTTATTGTAATCTTCTTAGTTGTAGGCAGAATATGCATTTTTTAATAAATAAAATAATATGTAGGTGCCCAGAGAGCACTTGATTGGCACATATTCAACAAAGGAAAGTGGGTGCTTACTTTCCTTTATAGAATATCAGCATAACCTGGTAGATATGTGGATTTGCGCGTAGATGCCAAGGAGCTGGTATGTGCACTTGTGTTCTTTGTGCCCCACCCATACTCTGCCCAGACTCCCGCCCATGTGCACCTGCAAACTACTCACTATTGGAGATATGTGCGTAGTTAGTGAATAGCGCTTATGCATATATCCAGCATGTATGCACATATATTCTAAACTACTTGCATAGCTGGCACTTTAAATATTAGCAGCCAAACAAAACAAAAGTGGAAATCACCAAAGTGCAAATGTTCTGGTCTGGATGAGCTACTCGCCATTTTGCTGCTGTAAGAAGGCAACTAAGGTTGTCCTTTTTTCTAGTTGATACCTCCTTTATTCATTTGCGCCATGGTTATAGGACCGATGAAGAAGGCCTGCGTGCCAAAACACGCCCATGTTGGGTCACATTCTTCTAGCTCAACTGAGGTTTTATCAACTGTGGATGATTAAATCTTATGGACATTATTTTGAGTCTACTGACTTTTGTTTACAGTCTTGAACTTTTGCACTTTGGTGACTTCCTTTTTTGTTTGTCTGTTGAATTTTTGTGGAAGACCTTTATTTTCCTTTTTTTTTTGTGACATTTAAATGTTAGCACCTACTTTATAGAAATATCCCCATGAAATGCACGCACATAATTGTACTTACCTCAGACCACGTGCAAAGTTTTGTGAGAACACTAGTGGGCTCCTGGAGAAAGTTCTGGAAGCTTATTATATAAAGGCAAATAGGCATGTTGCCTGTATAAAATAGGTATGTGTTTGGAAAATATTATAGGCGTCCTTTTATGAAATTACCCCGTAATGGACAGTTCCATAAAATTGCATATATGATATGTGCATAAAGTTATGTGCATACAGTCTGTGCAAAGGAAATTCTATAAGTAGGACTTCAAGCACCACTTAAGCACATACAGAATACTAGTACCTTTCCTTGAAAAAGTACACTTATGCACTTAAGTGGCAGCAGAGAGTCTAAGTACTATTCAGTAATGGCGCACATAAGTAACATGGCAAACAAAGGAGTAGAGAATGCAACACAAGTTCCAATGTAGGGAGGGTTGAACAAAATACTTTATTGGCACCAAATATAGACCTGACATAGGGCCGTGTTTTGGCGGGATGAACCCACCTGTCTCAGGGATCCAAAGATACACTCTTGGTAAGGTAAATAAGTTATTGGTGCAATAGTGACAGTTTTGGCACCAAGGCATCTTTGCATGAGGGATTACACATTTGTGTGATTTTATCACATATATCATTACATCTAGACAACCTTGTTTCAGGCACCAGTAACTTATTTGCCTTTCCAACAGCATATCTTTGGACCCCTGAGGCAGGTGGATTTATTCCACTGAAACACAGCTCCGTGTCGGGTCTATATTTGGTACCAACAAAGTATTTTGTTCAACACTTCCTACTCATGTTGCATTCTCTACTTCTTTGTTTGCCACGGACTTTCGCAGAGGTGTAACCTTGTTTCTTTTGTGGTACATAAGTGGCATAGCACCTAAATGCAAGGGGGCATTCATATAGGTGAAACATGGTCAGGGCTACCCTTACATTCACAACTTACAGAATACAGTCAGTTATGCATGTCCCTGCCGCATTTATGCAACCGCAGTTCTGGTAGGCCTGTTGCTGGCAAAACCGCAGTTGTGTATATGTAGCCCAGTGGCGGTTATAAAATAGACTCTCACCACGTGGCATCAGAACATCTAAAAGAAGGTGCCCACTTACAGAAATCCCACCTGCATGTGTAACATTATCTGGACTAAAAGGTGTTCCTAGTGACAGGATTGGGGAGAGGGTTTGCATTTAAGTGTATACTTTTGCAAATACAACTGTAAAGCTAAAGAGTAGCTGTAAATGTAATTGCATTAATTCCCTGAGATAATTTTCTAAACACAAGTACAAGCACGCTTTTATTTCAAAAATTAGGTGGTAGGCACACAGGGGACGATATGAGCTTGCGTTTGCTATTTACACAGTTACAAAATTACCTCTTTACTGTCCAAAGTTTTCAGTAGATGGCATATGAAATCCCCTCAAGATCAGCAACACTAAGCCTTTTATCTCCTGAATAAGCAGTTTGCATATATGTATTTACTATTTATGGAAGCTCACTTCCCATCACATAAAAACACCTGAGCAATCATTACATACGCTTCCAGGAAGCATCATATACTGTACCATCTGCTTTAAGCTAGAAATGATCCAGAGTACTGTCATTCGCTTTAGTGTCACCAATTATAGAAAGCCAGGGCAAACCACAGCACATTCCATAGATGTTGCTGGCTGCGTCCTCCGCAGCTCTAATCTGCCTTACTGTAAACTCCCATTTGTGCTAACAGCATTAAGCAGCATTTTGCAGTTTGAATGGAAATACTCAATGCACCACTATGGGCTCCTTTTACTAAGGTGTGCTAGCAATTAGCACCTACTAAATGCTAAGAAGCCCATCAGAATAAAATGAGTTGCATGGCACTTAACGCACACTAATTCATTAGCGTGCACAAAATCCATTGGCAGACCTTGGTAAAAGGAGCCCCAAGGTTAGCTGGATTTGACCATGGCTCGTGATGTCACAGTGGCACAGGTACAATAAATTTAAGGGGTCCTTTTACCAAGCTGCTGTAAAAGGGGGCCAGCGCTGGCGTTGGCGCGTGTTTTACATGCACGCTGAGGCCCCCCTTTTACCACAGCTGGTAAAAGGGAAGGTCTCGCTTTCCTGCAGGAAATGGTCAAGCGGCAAGTAAAGCACTTGCCACATGGCCATTTCAGGGGGAGCCCTTACTGCCACCCATTGAGGTGGCGGTAAGGGCTCCTGCGCTGACCTGGCAATAACCAGGCAGCCTGTATCACTGCCTGATTACCACCGGGTACATTCTAGCACTACAAAAAGAAATTAATTTTTGTAGTACCGGAAATGATGGCGTAATAGGGGTGGGAAGTACCACCAGGCTGCTGCGGTAGCCTGGTGGTACTTCCGTTATAGCGAGCAGTAAACCTGCGTTGGGCTTACTGCTACTTAGTAAAAGGAGCCCTTAATTGTGACTAAGTAAAAAGCCCTCTCCTCAATCATCAATACAAACAATACTTTTTTCTTAATTGTTAACTGTTATGTATTACCTGTCTTCCTCTGTGCAAACACACACACATGCACACACACACTCTCTCTCTATCTCTCCCCACCCCCGTATAAGACTCTGGTGAGACCTCATTTAGAATATTGTGTACAATTCTGGTAACCACACCTTCAAAAAGAAATAAACAGGTTGGAGTCGGTCCAGAGGGTGGCTACTACAATGATCAGTGGTCTTCATCATAAAGCATATGGGGACAGGCTTAAAGATTTTAATATGTATACTTTGGAAGAAAGGTGGGAGAGGGGAGATATGATAAAGACGTTTAAATACTTATGCAGCATAAATGCACAGAAGGCGAGTCTCTTTCAATTAAAAGGAAGCTCTGGAATGTCAGGGCATAGGATGAAAGTGAAAGGGGATAGACTCAAGCGTAACCTGAGGAAATACTTCACAGAAGGAGTAATAAATTCATGGAATGGCCTCCCAGTGGAGGTGGTGGAGAGAAAAGCTATATCTAAATTCAAGAAAGCATGCAACAAGTGCATAGGATCTTTAAGGGAGTGAAAAGGAGAGTAGATGACACGGATGGGCAGACTGCATAGGCCCTATGGTCTTTATCTGCCTTTATTTTTCTCTGTTTCTATGTTACTAAGGAGTCCTTTCACTGAAGTGTGGTTAAGTTTTGCAAAGTGCCCAAATTATAGTGCAGTCAGTGTAAAGCCTGTTGGCTAACTGTTTGGAGCATTCTTATCATGTTCCCATACACTTACCACACACAAAAGTACTTTGCTGCATAGTAAGTGCAATTGCAGACAGTCAGATCCACTTATCACCTTCTATTTAGGAGTCAGTAAGTGCATTTGTGCTATTTGCACCAGTGACAATTGACTTGCGGTAAGTGGCCACTCAGTAACTGCAGAGCTCAGTCAATGCCCATTCCCTGTTCATAACCTACTCATTTCATGCACCATAAAAGGCTATGCAGGTGAAGGGGTTATTCAATAACTAAGAACCTGATGTTAGGCACCCTTCTGCCACTTATATACACCAAAAAGTAATGCTTATTCACATATGCACCCTAAGCACCATTCTGTAAGGGGCCCTTTTACAAAGCCTGCTGTAAGCCCAACGCGGGCTATATGGAGCTACCAGCTGCCCAACATGGACACCAGCAGTAGTTCCAGCCCTAGTGCATGCCATGTCCCATGCTAGTGAAAACAGAGCTCTATTTTCTAGCATGGCAGTTACCCAGCGGTAATCAGACCGCGCCACGTGCTAGCCGGTTATCGCCAGATTAGCATGGGAGCCCTTACTGTCAAGGTAAGAGCACTTTTACTGCATGGCCATGGCTATTTTCAGCCCTTTTTATTCGCTGTGGTAAAAAGGGCTGCAGCACATCTCAAAAACAGCCCCCGCCACTAGCACTTACTGCAACTTAGTAAAAGGACTCCGTAGTGTGCATGTAAGTGCTATAGTGTGCAGATGCAAGGGTGGCACACACATGGAGTATGGGTGTATCTCATAGTTGTGCATGCAATTTTGTACAAATTTATGTTATGCATGCCCTTGCCATATTTAGGCATGCTTGGTTATGCCAGCTCTATGATTGGTACAATTGCAGGCACCTAAACATAAGGCACATCTATGCCAATTTATGCTAGTATTCTGTTTTACAGTGGGCACTCCCCATGTGGCATCAGGATGCCTACCAATAGGCTTCTACCTATAGAGTTGCCATTAGAGGGTAGTTCTATAACAGGGCACCTAGGATAAGATTGTAAGCAGGTGCCTATTAAAAGCCTATTCTATAAAGAATACCTACAAGTAGCAGAAAATGCACTTACATTTATGGCACCATCACTGTTCTCTCTAAGCTGAGTGGGAGTCCTCCAACTGCGTTGGTTCCCTGGAGTCCTGCAGAGCTTGCCTGTACCTCACTATTGAAAATGTGATAGTGAAACAGCACCCCCCACTGGCAGAACTGTAGGTGGAGGACTCCCACTCAGCTTGGAGGGAGCAGTGCCTTTAGCTGGAGTAGATGTTTGCACCTAGATGTCAGCCAGAACATATGTAGATTATAGAATACTATAATTTATGCATTAATGTGTGCACTCTACCCATGATTCCATCCATTCATGCCCACATCCACTGGTAAAGTACACACCTCCAAAACAGGGAGTGTACTTTATCTACTAATTGCTAATCAATGAGCTCATTTAAACGTCTAAGTGGCCAAATATATACCACAATTTATGTATAATTTTCTCACCTAAAACTAGGCAACTTCTTATAGAATAAGAATAGCTCCCTTTAGTGTGAAGTTAGCATATGCTGTCAAACTAGCATGGTAACAGTTACCACAGCTATGCGCTAACAGTTTCCACGTGCTAACTGTTTTGTATGCTTAGCAAAAGGGCACCTAAGTGTTAGGTATTTGATATACTGTCTATCTGTGGTACAACCAAAGTAGTTTAAATTTATTATATGCATGTACATTTTTCTGTCCCTACAGGGCTCACAATCTAGGTTTGTACCTGGGGCAATGGACAATTAAGTGACTTGCCTAGAGTCACAAGTTGCTGCAGTGAGAATTGAACCCAGTTCCCATTTTTCTTAGCCCATTGCACTAACCATTAGGCTACTCTTATTGCCATGATTACTCTAAGAAGTAGTTCTAAATCTTTGTAACTTATCTTTAAAATCAAGCATGGTACCGGAAGATTGGAGGGTGGCCAATGTAACACCGATTTTTTAAAAGGGTTCCAGAAGTGATCTGGGAAGTTACAGACCAGTAAGCCTGATGTCAGTGCCGGGCAAAATGGTAGGGACTATTATAAAGAACAAAATTACAGAGCATATACATATACATGGATTAATGAGACTACTACTACTACTTATCATTTCTATAGCACTACTAGACGTATGCAGTGCTGTACAGTGGACATGAAGAGACAGTCCCTGCTTGATGGGGCTTACAATCTAATTAGGACAGACAAACATGGCAAATAAGGGGATAAGGGAATTACTAAGGTGGGAATGATAAAACATGGGTACTGAACAAGTGAGTAAGGGTTAGGAGTTAAAAGGAAAATCTTTCCTCGCCAATCTACTATATTTCTTTGAAGGGGTGAACAAACATGTAGATAAAGGTAAGCCAGTCAATATTGTGTATCTGGATTTTCAAAAGGCAATTGACAAAATACCTCATGAAAGACTCCAGAGGAAATTGGAAAGTCATGAAATAGGAGGTAGTGTTTTATTGTTGATTAAAAAAGGTTAAAAGATAGAAAACAGAGAGAAGGGTTAAATGGTCAGTATTCTCAATGGAGAAGTGTTGATAGTGGGGTTCTGCAGGGGTCTGTACTTGGACCACTGCATTTTAACATATTTATGAATGATCTAGATATGGGAATAACTAGTGAGGTAATTAAATTTGCTGATGACACAAAGCTATTCAAAGTTATTAAATCTCAAGAGGATTGTGAAAAATTGCAAGAGGATCTTACAAGACTGGAAGACTGGGCTTCCAAATGGCAGTTGATGTTTAATGTGAGCAACTGCAAAGTGAATCATGTAGGAAAGAGGAACCTGAACTATAGCTACGTGATGCAAGGTTCCATGTTTAGAGTCATCGACCAGGAAAAGGATCTAGGTGTCATCATTGATGATATATTGAAACCCTCTTCATTGTGCGAAGAAAGCAAATAGAATGTTAGGTATTATTAGGAAAGGAATGAAAAACAAAACTGAGGATGTTATAATGCCTTTGTATTGCTCCATGGTGTGACCATATCTTGAGTACTTTGTGCAACTCTGGTTACTGCATCTCAAAAAAGATATAGTGGAATTAGAAAAGGTACAGAGAAGGGCGACGAAAATGATAAAGGGGATGGGGTGACTTCCCTATGAGGAAAGGCTACAGCGGCTAGGGCTCTTCAGCTTGGAGAAAAGATGGCTGAGGGGAGATATGATAGAGGTCTATAAAATAATGAATGGAGTAGAATGGGTAGACATGAATTGCTTGTTTATTCTTTCCAAAAATATTAGGACTAGGGGGCACACAATGAAACTACAAAGTAGTAAATTATACTGGAGGATGGATCCATTATTTCATTTGAGCAGCTTAGGAATAGGGAATTGTTAAGTATATACAGTTAAAAGATTAACTCATTAAAGGACAACTGTATGCAGACTTGAGGCCTGTTCCCTCTAAGCTGAGTGGGAGTCCTCCATCTATAGTCCTGCCAGTGAATGGTGCTGTTTTAGTATCACGTATTCAATACTGAAAGACAGGCAAATTCTGCAGGACTTCAGTGAACCTGCCTGTCCCTAGTGATAGAAAATACAATATTGAAGCACCACCCCCTATTAGCAGCAATGAAATTGGAGGACTCCCACTCAGCAAAGAGGGGACAGTGTTTGAGGGCTAAGAAGTCAAAGCTTGAGAAAATGTATCTGACTTTTAAGGGAACAAAGGCAGCTCTTTCCAATATTTATGCCCAACTTTTTGTTTGGCCCAGAGTTAAGGCAAAATATATAATAGGTTGGAGAAATGGTCTGGGGAGGGCCATTACAAAAGAGGAATAGACTAAAATATACAAAAGGGTGTATCAGACAAACTTTTCAGCCCCTTCAGGAGAGTCTTGTACAGGACCCGCATTACACCTATAAGACTCCCTCAGTGGGACCATAAGTGGGACAATGTGTAATGGAGATGTGGCCAGAAGGAGAACTAGGAGTTATATGTGGTGGGAATGTCCAGAGAGCCAGCACTGTTGGCCTCAGGTGATAACTCTTGTTATCAGAAATCACAGGATGTTGTGTGCCAGAAATCCTAGAATGTTGTTGATTTGTCACGTATGGTCTGGGGGATCAAGGTAAAGAATCTGCAAGTACCATACATTATG
Source organism: Microcaecilia unicolor (assembly GCF_901765095.1). Lineage (NCBI taxonomy): Eukaryota > Metazoa > Chordata > Amphibia > Gymnophiona > Siphonopidae > Microcaecilia > Microcaecilia unicolor. Next base: position 72,082,553 of record NC_044037.1, read on the forward strand.
GTTTAGTAGCTGCATGCTTCATCCTGGTGAGAGAGTGGAAGCAGCCCTCTCTAAATGGAAGATGGCCAGTAGTGGACAAATTGAAAAGCTTTTGCAATATGGCAGAATAGCACCCTTTATAAATCATACTCTTACTAAGCATGATGGATGATGGAAGGTATTTGAAGAGTGGTACAAGGCCCAGGGCCAGGATCATCTGTCTTCTTCCTTTTCTTGAAAATACCGTAATCACCAGTCAGGAGGGCAAGATGGGAGGGATACGGGGAGATGTTGTTTGTTGTAAGGTGTATAAAATTTAGGAGTTAGGAAGGGATGGGAGGATGACTGGATAGTAACAGAAGGGTATCTGGGTTACCCAAGATACTTTGGATGTGCTTATTTGGCTAGTATAAATTTGGTTTAATGAAACTCTGTTAATTGTTTTGGATTTTGGACTAGTACATGAAGAACCAAAGTGCCTCAGTCTTGTGCAACAGAATAGTGTTATAAATAAAGAATTACAAAAAAAAACATACATTTTATTCCTTATATACCTATAATTTGGAATAATCCCTCCCCCTGCTTTAAAATGCTAACTGTGGTATTCAAACATACCCAGATATTCAGTGTCAGCTCATACCCAGATAAAGGGCTGCAAGAAGTTTTCTGGGTACTGTAGATATGCAGTGTCAGTACCTGGATAATATCCAGACAAGTTAGGGCAGCCATTTTGCAATGCTAATTTATCTAGGTACTGGCCCTTAATATCCACCTTAGTTCCACCCCAGGACCACTCTGGTGCTATGCAGGTAGTGCCAGGGCAGTGAATAAAGATTTTCACCTGCATTATCTGGATTATGCCATGAAGATCAGTGGTTAGCGCTGGGAGCAGCACTTTTCTGGTTAGAAGATGCTTCTACCTGGATAATTGCCACTGAATATCGACCCATTTTTTTTGTTTTGTTTTGTAGACCTATTCTCTTTAGCTTAGGCTCCCTAATGAGACAATGCTGTTCTCTATTTGTTGAGTGGGTAGGTGGCTTTGCTATTTTAACACAGAGGCATAGCCAGACCTCTATTTAGCGGGGGGCCTGAGCCCAAAGTGGGGGAGGGGGGCACATTTTGCTCCACCTTCCCGCCGCTCTCAACCCCCGTGACAACCCCACATACTTGGACTGGCAGGGTTCGCCAGCAGAATCCTTCCTGCAGCAACATTTGACACCATGCTGCCTGCCTCACTTGCCCTCCCCGACACACATGCTCAGTTTTAATGAAATTGAGCAAGGGCACAGGGAGGAAGAAAGCAGGACAGGCAGTGTGGCGCCGAATACTCTGCAGGAAAGCTTCTGCTGGTGGGGATTGGGGACCTCTACCAACCAAACCAGCAGACCTTGAGGACCCAAACCCAAAGTTTGGTGGGCCAGGTCCCCAAGGCCTTCCATGGCTACATCACAGTTTTAACATTTTTTAGATTCTTTATTCCAGTTTTTTCTGTTTTTGCATTGGATGGTCATTGTATGCCCCAAGCCCATTCTATAAAGGAACCTAGCTAGGCAGCTACATTCTGTTATAGAATACTAACATAACCTGGTTTTGACACACCTAATATTTAGGCACACACACTTATGCCAGCCTTGGAGCTAGTATAAGTGCAAAGCGCAAGTGCGTAAATGCAGTAGTTACTCATTTAACTTACAGTGTACTCCACCCTGTCTATGCATCCCTTACAAATACAGTGGAACCCCAATATAACATGCACAGCAATAGCACAAATGAAGTGTTGGGTTGATTTTATTTAGGTGTTAGATAAGATTTTATATTATTTTAATGTTGAGAGTTTTCAATAAATACATTTTTGGAATTTTCAGTAAAGAGTGAGGTAGTTACTGGATTATTGATATGTTATATTTATTTATTTATTGCATTTGTATCCCACATTTTCCCACCTATTTGCGGGCTCAGTGTGGCTTACAATACATTGTAAATGATGGGAGTACAATTTGTTACAATTCGGTTATGGATTACATTGTGATGAGTTATGCGAAGACAGAGTCAAAGTATCATTAAGGGAACAGAACAATGGGAAAGAGCAATGGAACATTGGAAAGAAACAACGGGAAGCTGATAAAGCAACAAGACAATAACAAGAGAACATTTGGCGTAACATTTTTCTGTGAGTAAAGGTGTGAATGTGGTGACATTACGGGGGATGAGAAATCAGAAGAGAGTGTATTGATGCATTGCTGAACAGTGAGTGTGGACTTCATGTGTTTTGATCCTTTCAGTAGATCTTATCAAAAAGATGAGTCTTCAACAGTTTGCGGAAGTTGGTCAGTTCGTAGATCGTTTTCAGGTTGCGTGGTAATGTATTCCAGAACTGCGTGCTCATGTAAGAAAAGGTTGATGCGTGCAGCGCCTTGTATTTTATGCCTTTGCAATTAGGGAAGTGGAGGTTGAGGAAAGTTTGGGATGATCTTTTAGCATTTCTGGGTGGTAAGTCTATTAGATCAGACATGCAGGCTGGGGCTTCACCGTGAATAATTTTGTGGACTAGTGTGCATACTTTAAAAGTAATGCGTTCCTTAAATGGGAGCCAGTGTAGCTTCTCTTGTAAGGGTTTTGCACTTTCGTATTTTGGTTTTCTGACGATGAGTCTGGCTGCTGTGTCCTGGGCTGTTTGAAGTTTCTTCAGTATTTGCTCTTTACAGCCTGCGTATAGTGAGTTGCAGTAATCCAGATGGCTGAGCACGAGGGATTGCACTAGGCTGCGAAAGACGGATCTAGGAAAGAATGGTCTTATTCTTTTCAGTTTCCACATGCAGTAGAACATCTTTTTGGTTGTGTTATTTGCATGAGTTTCGAGTGTTAGATGGTGGGCAATAGTGACTCCAAGGATTTTTAAAGTTTCTGAGATTGGAAGGTTTAGTTTTGGTGTGTTTATGGCGGTGAATTCATTCGTGTTGTATTGGGAGGTAAGTATCAGGCATTGAGTTTTTTCTGCATTTAGTTTCAATCGAAATGCATCTGCCCAGGTGTTCATGATGTGTAGACTTTGGTTAATTTCATTGAAGATTTCTTTAATGTCTTGTTTGAAAGGGATGTATATTGTTACATCGTCGGCGTATATATATGGGTTGAGGTTATGATTTGACAGGAGTTTTGCCAAGGGGATCATCATTAGGTTAAAAATGGTTGGTGAAAGAGGTGATCCTTGCGGTACTCCACATTCAGGTGTCCATGCAGCAGAAGTGGTTAAATTTGATGTGACTTGATATGAACGCAGGGTTAAGAACCCCTTGAACCAGTTTAGGACATTTCCTCCGGTGCCGAAATATTCAAGTATATGTAATAGGATTCCGTGGTCAACCATGTCAAAGGCACTTGACATGTCAAATTGTAGGAGGAGTATATTGTTGCCGGTTGCAATCATTTGTTTAAATTTAGTCATTAGGGTGATTAGTATTGTTTCTGTGCTATGATTCGACCGGAATCCTGATTGGGCATCATTCAGTATTGAGAACTTGTTTAGATAGTTTGTGGGTTGTTTTGTTACCATCCCTTCGGTTATTTTAGTTATTAGTGGTATGGATGCTACTGGTCTGTAATTGGTTATTTCATTTGCGCTTTTCTTTGTGTCTTTGGGTATTGGGGTGAGTAAAATTTTTCCTTTTTCCTTTGGGAAAAGTCCGTTCTGTAGCATGAAGTTTACGTGGTTCGTTAGGTCTGTTATGAATTGTTGAGGAGCTGATTTCATGAGGTTGTTTGGGCATATGTCAAGTTTGCAGTATGATTTAGCAAATCTTTTAAGTGTTCCAGAGATGAGGTCTTCTGATAGTAGTTCAAATTCGGTCCAGGTTCTGTCTGCTTGGTATATTCCGTGTTCTGGGTCAAGACACTCTAGAAGTGTGGTGTATTCAATAGTGCTGGCGGGTATTTTAAGTTGTAATTGTATAATTTTCTCCTTGAAGTATTTCGCAAGGTTGTCGACATCTGGTATGTCTTTGCTGTTGTTTGTAACTGGTGTGGTGTCTAGCAATTTATATTGTAACTAGATTGAAAAAGTGATATTCAGTGAGTGATTTGTAGTTTAATGAATATGCATGAGAGAGATCTGCATACAATGGATGTAATGTGCATGCAAATCATTCTAATGCATATTCATTAGGGATATCCTGAAAACCTGGACTGTTTGCAGCCCTTGAGGACTGAAGTTGGACAAGCCTGTTTTATACACATGGGACAGCACACTTATTTTCACCTTTCAAAAATGTGACTTTTTAAAGTCGTTCAGCAGGTAAACATGTGTTTAACCTGTGTAAAACACTTTGTAAATTGCCTTCTTAAGCACCTAGTTTCACTAGATGTCAAAATATATCATCCTAAAAAAAAAGAACTACCCTGGGGGCATGTGCACTAACGATTACACATCTCCTTTTGTTGCACTGTTTGCAATATTGAAATCAGCACGTATTATCAAATTGAGATCTCTTTTCTTTTGGGTTCACATGGAGGGGCATAATTGAAAGGGGCGCCCAAGATTTCCTGAGGACGGCCTCGCAGGACGTCCCGGTGAAGGGGCGGAGAAACCTGTAGTATCGAAACAAGATGGGAGTCCATCTTTCATTTCGATAATACGGTTGGGGATGCCCAAATCTTGACATTTAGGTCGTCCCTAGAGATGGTCATCCTTAGACTTGGTTGTTTCTGTTTTTCGGCGGTAATGGAAACCAAGAACGTCCATCTCAGAAATGACCAAATGCAAGTCCTTTGGTTGTGGGAGGAGCCAGCATTTGTAGCACACTGGTCCCCCTCACATGCCAGGACACCAACAGGGCATTCAAAAATAAGCCTGATTGTGTACCTCCTCCCCTCTCCCATCATGGGCTTAGATTTCCACACCCCTAATATATAGAGAAAGGACGTTAGCTGGTAAGCATTCATTTTCAGTCCTAGCCTGCTCGCTTGGCTTGCTAAATCTAGATGCTGCAATAGCAGTCCTAAATCTGGCCAATGCAGGGCTCACCATCCCTCCCCCAGAGTCCAGATCTCCTTGATTCAAAAAAGAGCCCTCCATTCTAGCTTCTCAGATACCCCCTCCTTCCCATCCACCTGATCTGATAAGAAAATATTGTCTCCTTACATGATCTGATCCTCCCCCCCTTTCGTTCAATCTTTCAAAATGTTAATATATAAACAGTGCTAAGTAATCTCTCATCTCGTTGAGGGGCTATAATAGCTTTTCCCTGCTTTTCTGTTCAGCATGCATTATGATGTCTGGGAGAAGAAAAATGAACGATCCATAAACAGGCAGCAGTTACCAAAAATAGCACACAGCTAAAGCTGTGATCTGTCAGGCTGTCACTTGGGCGCTGGGCTGTTTGTGCTATGGCCTTCATGTGATGGATTGGTTCACAAACATACTTGTGGCAGGATTCTAACTTGTTTTTATTTTAGTGGTTCATAGTACACAATATCCTCTCTCTCCGCATGCAGCCTTAATTAATGTAAGGGTCCAGACTGTACAGCAGCAGAAATCTACTGGGACTTTTCCAGAGGAGAGGAAAAGGAAGGGAATGCCTAGAATACAAAGCATGCAGATAAGCTGAATGCGCCATACTGAAATGCTACTTGGTATACCTGGCAATTTGCTGTGTGAAAAATCACACACCCTACAGCCTAGGACTGTTTAGCTATGCTCTGAGACAAATATTATTAGTTGAACAATGACACAGTGGCACAAAAATATGTGATAGTGAGGGCAGTGTAGTAATTAGCCCCAAAATTGCATGCATTATTAGTGAAATTGTGCATGTAAGTTTTCTACCAGAGGAAAAACTGAATGTGAAATTTCAAAAGGGGAAATTTCAGAAATAAGTTCACCTCGTAGAGGTATAGAATGACATTTTAGAAAGGATGTACAAATGAGACTGAGACATCCAGGTCAGAATGTCTCAAGTTCCACTAGTATCTTAGAATAGAATCTGTCAATGTACAGCCTGTTCTAAAGAATGTGGAGAAATGAATGTTTATGCACCAGCTACATGTGGCAGGAACTTCCATTTTAGAAAAAAGAATGTCTAAAATATTAACAGGGCAAAACAGGAACATGAACGGCCCTGTGGCAGCACATGAAAGTTTATATTATGAAATGGCAAGATAAATGTTTGTGTACTGAAACATTTCAGCCATTTTAGAAACACAAATATTTAGTTTTCGCAGCGCTATCACAAAATCTGGTATCCTGTGCCAGTTTTGCTCTCAGGGGGGAACATCAATCACTATTGATTCGCTATGCTCCCACTAGGTCATTACAATCGTCACAACATAACTGTCTAGTGGTCCCATCATTCATCTTGATATCATCAGAACAAAGATCTTCAGTGTAACCAGTCCCTCTCTCGTCTCTTTTAGGTTGGAACATTCACTCCAAACCTTTAAACAGGGGCTAAAGACATTTTTATTTCAAGATGCATTTGGTATCCATCTTGAATTACTCCCCTCCTCTTGCTTTCCGTCCTTATAAAGGACAGATCATTGCTGGTGTGCCTCTCTCATTAGTTCTTGTCTGTTCTCTTTCCTATCCAATATTTATTTCTTTTGAATTTTCTCTGTGTATTTATTATATTATAAACTGATTAGAAAGTTCACTAAATGAGTGGTATATCAGGGGACACAATGAAATTATATGGAAATACCTTTAAAACAAATAGGAGGAAATATTTTTCACTCTGAACTCATTGCCGGAGGATGTGATAACACCGGTTAGCTTATCTGGGTTTAAAAAAGGTTTGGACAAGTTCCTGGAGGAAAAGTCCATAGTCTGCTGTTGAGATAGATATGGGGGAAGCCACTGCTTGCCCTGGAGTTGGAGTGTTGCTACTACTTGGGTTTTTGCAAGGTACTTATGGCCTGGATTGGCCATTGTTGGAAGCAGGATACTGGGCTAGATGAACCACTGGTCTGACCTAGTATGGCTATTCTTACGTTCTTAAGAATACTGTACGTTATGTGCATTACTGCCACATTTAGGCCTGTCCATTTATGTGTTCTGTTGCCTTGTCATAAGTGGGTGTGCCTTAATATTGGTACATGGATGCTGACATGCTATATTCTATAACAGAATTTTAGTGCAAAGATGCCATTATAGAATTAGTGATCAGTGCCCTGCATCTAGGTGCCTGACTAGTGGCACTCAGTTACAGAATTGCCCCTTATAGCAAAGTGGTGAAAGTATTTCCATTCAATATGCAATTAAGCTGTGGAAAATGTCAGATAATGTGATCAAGGCAGCTATAATTGCCTTGATGGGGCTAGACAGGTTTCTGGAGAACAAGGTCCATAATTTTTTTATTACCCATTATTATTATTATTATCTACCACTTACATCTTCACTTAGTCCCTATAAAGGTAAATTGTAAGGTCACCTCACTCCTCCACATCTCATTATTACCTGGACACGCAATCCTGAAGACATGGCTCATTTGGCCATGTGCAGTTTTGTGAGCTCTTCAATTGGTCAGCACCCCCTCTTGTACATGGGTTTCCTTTGGAAAATCATAACTTGACAGAGTAAGGCAGCTCTCAGCTTTAGGGTTCCCAACTGCTATGGCTGTCAAGAGAAAAAAACAGAGTTGCTTAACTGTACCAGGGGTTCTTCATAGTAGCTGTATCAATCAAACACACACTCCCCCTCCATCCTGGCGAGTCAATCCTCCAGCTTTGACATAATGAGGAGTAGGAAAGCAACTGCTGCATGAAACTCACATGCAACTCTTCAATATTTCTGAGACATCAAGGCTAGTGCGGAGGAGTGGCCTAGTGGTTAGGGTGGTGGACTTTGGTCCTAAGGAACTGAGTTCGATTTCCGGCACAGGCAGCTCCTTGTGACTCTGGGCAAGTCACTTAACCCTCCGTTGCCCTCCACATTGAGCCTGCCATGAGTGGGAAAGCGCGGGGTACAAATGTAATAAAAATAAATAGTGTCAGCACTGTGGGAATGCATTCATGCACTAGGGCAGGGGTAGGCAACTCCAGTCCTCGAGAGCCGCAAGCAGGTCAGGTTTTCAGGATATCCACAATGAATATGCAGGAGATAGATTTGCAAGCACTGCCTCCATGGTATGCAAATCTATCTCCTGCATATTCATTGTGGATATCCTGAAAACCTGACCTGCTTGCGGCTCTCGAGGACCGGAGTTGCCTACCCCTGCACTAGGGTGTTTTGATTTATCCTGCTGTCTATAAAGAATGCCCATTATAGATAAGCAATTCCTCTTTCTTTTCAATCAGCTAAAACTCTCTTTTTTTATATTTCTGTCTTTCTTCAGCCCCCCAGCCATCTGCATTACTTTTCATGCTCCTTCTGTGTCTATCTGACTTTCCCTCTCTTTCATGGTCTCCCTGATCTCTGCCTCAGCTTACGTATGACAGCATATTTTTTTGCTTATTTTTATTTTTATTCTCCCTCACCTTAGTCTATAGTTTTCCTTGCCATGGAAGATTTAAAGGATCAGTTTCCCCTTCTCCTGTGGCATGGCATAAGGTAGGACAAAAACTCTGAATATTCATATAAGTCATTTAAACTTTAGAAGTCCTTTGTCTCTAAAGATAACAGACAAGCACTTAAAATTCAGAAGTATCTCCAATCCTGTCCTCTCCCCTGCTGCCCTTGCATTTTCTTTCCCTTTTCTTGAAGTCGCAAAAATGACAGCACTATCTGTTACCTGTTACCCTGTAATTCAAAACCATTTCATCCTCACTAACTCTCCTGCTCTTTACCTGATTGAGGCTTCAGTGTGATTTACATTAGTGAAACAACACAGCTTTCATCTTTCAGCCAGATGCCTTCCCTGGAAGTTGCCCGATTCTATAAACTGCTTTGCTGCCTTTAGGAAAGGAGGCATGTCAAATTACATATTTTTTAAAACGTATCCTGTTGAATGGAAGGAATTTAGATTTTCAGTATGATGTGCATTGTCTGGCAATTTTCTTCCTAACCAGGGTTTCAATTACTAATGGCATATGTGACCCACTTTCATTTTATTTCATCATGCTACAAAAATCTAAGGTCATCCCTAGAGGTGAGGTGAAATATGGTGCAGTCTTCTTCCCTACTAGGCCCCCTCCTGTTGGGCAGTACCATGGATTATTCTAGGGTTGATATTCAAAGCGATTTAACTGGCCAGAAACAGTTCCTGGCCAGTTAAATCACTTGTTCAGGGCTATCAACTAATATTCGGCAGCTCTTAATTAGTTAGTGCTACTGAATGTCACCACAGGCCTCTAAACTCAAAGCAGGCTATTTTGTGGGTGGTCTGTGGGCAGAGTCATCACTTATGCAGTTAAGAGCCATTTAGCAGTTAACCCCTGGATTCTATATAGCGCCTAGAGATCCATGCCAAAATCCAAGCACATTCTATAACATCGCACATAACTTAATTGGCTTAACAAGCTATATTTAATGATACTTAACAAGTGATAATGAGCACTGATTGGCAATAATTAGAATTTACACGCACAACTCGCCAGCCCCGGATTCTACATTGCACACCTAGAGAATGGCGTAGATTATATAACAAAGAGCGTAACTTAATTGGTCTAACAAGTTAATCAGCATTGATAACAACTCTCAACAAGCAATAATGAGCACTAATTGGCACAGATTAGAATTTATGTGCACAACTTGCTAAGTGCATACTGTAACAAAGTGCCCTGAACCTCTAACATTCACAGGCAAAAAAGGGCATGGTTATAGGCAGGGAAATGGGTGTTCCAAAATTTACAAGCGTAGTTATAGAATATGGCCCAGTGCATGTAAATCTACGTGTCAGGATTTATGCCATGTTTTCATTGGTATAAATGGATGTGCTTAGTTTTAGACGCTGAGATATCAACTAAACATATTCTATAATCAGCGCCAATTGTAGAATATGATTAGTTGCATTGATTTCAGCATCGATTTTTAGGTGCCATATGTAGAATCTCCTCCTAAGTGTATTCTATAACACAGCTCACCTAACTTCTAATATGTGCAGGCAAAAAGGGGCATGGTTATGGGTGGGGAAATGAGTATTTCGTGGGCATTCTGAAATTTATGCACATAATTATAGAATATGGCTCAGTGCGCGTAAATTTACATGCCAGGATTTACACCATGTTTCATTGGTGTAAATGGACGTGCATAGTTTTAAGTGCTGGGATATCAACTAAGTGTATTCTATATACCGTGCCTAAATCTAGGCACCGCTTATAGAATATGCTTAGTCAAAAATGTTTTCTGCATGGATTTTTTAGGTGCCATATATAGAATCTTGTCCTAAATGGGGCCACAAAAAAATCAGTCCTATCTTTATGCGGTGTCACTTATTTATTTATTTATTTATTACATTTGTACCCCACATTTTCCCACCTATTTGCAGGCTCAATGTGGCTTACATAGTACCTTCAAGGCAATCGCCAGGTCAGTTGATAGTGCATAGTGCTTGAATGAGGTAATTATAGAGGGTCGAAGGTAATGAAGATTGTATATTGTCCGATACAATCATTGGTCATACTGTGTTGCTTGGATCATTGGGGTAGGCCTTTTTGAAGAGGGTGGTTTTTAGTGATTTCCTGAAGTTTAGGTGATCATGGATTGTTTTTATAGCTTTAGTGCTGAATATCACACTTAGCCACATAAGAGATAGCCAGCCACATAAACCTGGATAATCAGTGCACAGACATGGTTTGGCAATAAATATTCAGAAATATTGCTTATGGTGACTATAAAAACATTTACCGCCAGCAGATGAATACCAACCCCTCTATGGTTATTTGTGGATGCAGGCAAAAATGGAAGCGGAAGAACAGGAAACTGGAGAGAACATGATAAGCATTCGTCTTCATTCCATCCTGGTCACTGATGCCTTCAGAATCCCTTTTAGGAAACAGTATGGAAACTCCTAAGATGTTGACTTTGCTAACCATATACAGATTTCATTTGTGATTCTAAGTGCATCCAAAATTAATGTAAGAGATATCAGCATATTTTCACTGTGAGTGGAGGTGTATTATCAGCTCTCTAGGGCATGTGATTTATACTATAAAGCACTGTGCACACTGATGATGCCATTTAAGTATTGAATCTTATTATAGCAAACAAGTGGCTCTACTATGGAATGCACTACCAAACGTCACGAAAACAATGCATGACCTAACAAACTTCCAGAAATCATTAAAGACCAACTTGTTCAAAAAAGGCATACCAAAACGATCCAACTTAAACACCAGAAACATGCAACACAACAAAACCTATAATGGAACTGGACAAAACTCAACTCCTCTACTTAATTTACTATACCACTCTTGAACTCTAACACAATACCACTCTGTATTTCTCATGCCGGAATTGGCGATTACCATCACGGAACTATGTAAGCCACATTGAGCCTGCAAACAGGTGGGAAAATGTGGGATACAAATGCAACAAATATATAAACACTAGGGCCTTGAGGAAAATATGTGGAACCTGGTGCTTTCTAAAAATACATTTTAAGCAGACTGATAGACCAACTAACTGGAAAGATGCGGGCTAGTAAAAGAGGAGCAAAAGAACATTAGTTGCCATGGGGAAAACTGCAGTTCACGTTTTACTGAAGCTTCCGGAACTTGTATTAGCGATCCACCATAGAACACCAAAAAAAAGAAAAAAGAGGTACAAAGGGCCTTGTAGTCTGGATCCAGTACAGCAAGAAGAGCTCAGAGCTGACATGATTCAGCCATCTGAAGAAGGTGTATACCCTAGACAAAAGTTGAAAAGGGCATTTGATTGTTTCATGTGTTATATATCTCCTTGATGTGTGGGAGGGGAGAAGGAGAAATACTGCGTCTGAAAGGGAGAAAGTTCCTAGGGGGGGAGTGCCTAGTGAAGAAGGAAAGAGAGGGGGAGGGAAGGGATAGGAAAAGAGTGCCTGGAGGGGGGAAGGGAAATATAGAGGGTGTCTTAGGGAGATAGGGAAGGGAGACAGTGCCTGAGTGGAGGAAAAAAAATGGATGGAGTACCTGGGGCAGGATGGAATGTTGGGGAGGGCAAAGGATGGGGCCACCACAAATATCACCTTGGATAAATCACTTCATAAAGAAGTTAACAAAGCCCATTAAATAAATAAATACAATATTTTTGGTTTTCTGCTAGTCAGAAATATCTAAATACCTGCTCTGTTATTAGACACATTCACAGCCATGGGGTGTACCATTCTTTAAATTCTAATTCACAATTGTAGCCTGTACTGTTCCCTCAGGTTAAAATAGGCACCCCTCTTGTGACAAAGGAGCATTATACCAGCTTTCAGTTCTGTCCTTCCACCCTATTCATATTGTAGATATCTCATTAACTCCCTTAGTTGTGCTCTCTTTGATGTACATGCACATCTCTCAGTTCCAAAGCAGAAACCCCCTCTTCAGCACCACAGAGATGGGCAGCTGCAAAGATGAAGACATTTCACAGTGCACCATCCCAATCTTCACCAGTCTATTAAAGATACATAATTTGTCACTAGGAAATATCAGAAAAAAACTGAAACGATGTTACTATTCCCTTTTTTGAGGGGGGGGGGGTGGATTGAAACTTAAAAGGTTATAAAGTAAATAACTAAGATACTTAGGGCCCTGTTTACTGAGGCGCACTAGAGGCGTGTTAGCATAGCGCATGTTAACCATGTAGGTGTCCATAATATTCCTGTGGGTGTCTACATGGTTAGTGCGTTCTAATTTTTAGCATGCACTAAAAATGCTAGCGCACCTTAATAGACAGGGCTCTTGGTTAAAAAAACAGGGCCCTGTTTAATAAGCAGTGCTAAGGGTGCATTAGCATTTTTAGTGTGTGCTAATGATTAGCATGTGCTAAACGCTAAGTCGTCCATAGGAACATATAGGCAGTGCCAGCATTTAGCATGCGCTAAAAATGCTAGTGCAGCTTAGTAAACAGGGCCCATATTCTGTTGTGTACAGTGCTGCATACTTCAACTATATACTATACAAATGATTAATAAAACTCTTATGCTCTTTATGACTGAAAAACCATTTTGATTATGGTACTGTTTCTTCTCAGGACCATCAGCAAACATATGAATGAGCTATTTTTACTGTGGATTGAAAAAAGTGAGCAAAAACTGTGGAACATAGGATGGAAAGTTTTCCAAGTTCTAGCATGATAATACATCAATACATCAATCTAACATGATAATACATCAAACCATTAGACATCACTGTCCACAGATTTCAAAGGATGGATTTTGCAGTTTTATCCTAGGTTGCCCCAGTGTCAGAATTCACAGCAGAATTTATAAGAAACAAAATGAAATAAAACTTGAATGTCTAGGAGTTAGCCCAGCAGAGTTAGAGTTGTGACTACAGAGGAGCAGGTGTTTTGTATGTGCATCTTTGTTTATAACTATGTATTTACACGCAGTCTGTGTATCTGTGCCTGTCTGTCTCTGTGTACATGCCTAGCAGTATGTGAATATCTGTGTGTCTGTGCTTTGTGTGTGTGTGTGTGTGTGTGTATGTCTGTGGGTGCTTCTGTGTCCAGGAGAGGAAAAGAAGGGTGATGAGAAGCTTTCAAAAGAGCAACTCTCAAATTACTGTCTCAGTGTATCTGTGTTTTTGTGCTGTAACTGCCTTTTCAGTAGAAATGCAATTGGCCATTTTTTGGACTTTATTTCTCTGGAACCCCCACTTCAGTCTGTACCATCTTAAACCCTGATGTGTCTTTTCTTACGTTTTCTTCCCATGCCAGATTAGGTTCCATCCTGTTAAATATTTTGCAATTATTTTGCCCCTAGACAGACAGACATGGTTTATATATGACTTCTTTCCAAATCTGTTGGGTTGGAAAGAATGAAAATGTTCTGTTCCATTTCTCTGTCAAAGGCTTTGCTGAAACCTAAGTAAAGTGCATCTAATGCTCTCTCCCTGACCCAACTCTCTGGGCCCCCCAAATAAAAAAAAATTAATTATGTTCATTTGACAAGATAAACGTCTGACAAAGCTATGCTGCCTCAGATCTCATAATCCACTGGATTCCAGAAAAAATACACTATCCTGTGTTTTAGCAGTGATTCAAAATGATGAATGCAAAAACACAGTGCAATCTGATATTCCCTTTAAAGTTCACTTTGAATTGCAACTGGTCAGGCATTCAAATCTGCTGTGAAAGGTAATGCACAGTTTTCCAGTTACAGGTTACTAATACCCTTCAAAAGTGTGTCATGGAAGGAAGGTGCAATCTCTCAGCAAAAAGGAAACAGTAGCAGTCCTGGCATACAAGAGTATGCATCAAAGTTAGCACCAACACAGTCCAATTATATTTGGTTTTATTTATTTATTTAGGGCCTCTTTTATCAAGCTGTGCCGCAATGCCAATGGAGCCCATTCAAAGTGAATGGGTTTTGTTGCCATTACTGCATCAGGAGCCGCTAGCATCGCCTGATAAAAGAGGCCCTTCTATAGTTCAATGGGGTACTGAATACTTTCTGGATCTAATATTATGGAGGAATCATATGCATCAATTGTTGCAAATGGAGCACATGTCTACTGAGAGTTCTGGGATAGTACCTAAGAAAACATTTTTAAAAGTTTGGACCCCTTTTATGGGGATTTTCACAGTGCCCTGTAAAATTGGAAGAGTGAAGGGTTGGGGATGGTGGAAGGTACCAAGGGATAAAACAGAAAATAAGTCTCAGGGCAATTCTATAAATTAATGTCTCATTTTAGGTGCCCCAATGCCATGCACTTAGTACCAATTTTATAATGGCATCTTAGTGCCCAGATTCCATTATAGAATACTAGCATATGTTCAGAAAACAACAAGGCAAGAGGGCCACGGTATCCAAGATGGAAAAAGAAAAGCAGACCTTATAAGAAAATGATTAACTCTTTAAAACTCCCAGGTGTCAAACAGCATTGCCCGACATGGCCATGTTTCCACCAGTCGATTGCATCAGAGCAAAAAAAACCAACTGGTGTAATGTCTCAAGTTCCACCCAAATCAATAAAAACTACCTAAACTTCCAGCCAAGGGCCCCATGCATAGCAAGCGATGGTCAGAGTATCTGGAAGATGTCAGAGAAATCTGGAAGGCTCTCAGATAAGGTTTTTAAGAGGATGTCTTTTGGTGTTCAGATGTTCAGCACTTAACCAGTCAGGGTAACTGCATAAATGCAACCGCATAAAACACAGTTCTATTTTTATGCGCCAACCTATGGCTACTTAAGTTCTGCATATCAACTTATTTGGCCATGTGTTAGCTGGCACCACATAAACCAGAAATTCAGCGCCGAAGCCTGGACATGACCCAGCACTGAATATCTGGGAACAACAGCAGCTGGGGTTAGCGAAACGCTTACCACTGCCAGCTGAAAATGTACTCCTGAGCGCCTAAATTTATGCTCCTAATTTAGCTTCTTAAATTTGTGCTCTATTTTCAGCCATACTTATGAGCATAACTTTTCAACTGAAAATTCATACGCCTGCCATTCATTTGGTATTCAGATGTTTCTGTCATCATATCTGCTTTGAGCCATCTAAGCGAGCACTGTTACAAAGTCTACTTCATCCATGTACGAAGTTGTTGGAACTCTCTCTCCCTTGCACACACTGCAGTTCCTCTGACAAACATCCATAAATAACCAAGATGCTGGTGAGTGGTAACTGTAACATAGCAAATGTTGGAAACTAAAGACCATTTGGCCCACCTAATCTGTCTGTCCCTATGTACATTATTCTATTTTTGTATCATTACACTACCTTGCATTTACCAGTACCCTCTGGGCTAATGAGATCTTCCAGCTTTTAGCCATACAAGCTTGACCATCTGTAAGAGGTCACACCTAATCATTTTGAAGGCCAGTATTGAAATGGAGTTACACATTTGCCAATGGGCAATGAATACATAGCTCCCCTATCCATAAATTTTTGAAAATTATTGATTTAGGGGGGACATTATCAACATGGGCTACTGTTAAGATGGGTTATTAGTTACTAGGTCTCGTTGCATAAAACAGGACCTGTGCTAAAAGAGAATGAGTTAGTGGTGAAATAACTCAATAGTAGCCCAAGTTGATAACCTCCCCTCCCTAGAGGCAATAGTCAGCTGCCAAACAGCAGACCTAAACTAAATGGATAGTGTTGGTGCAATCATTACACAATACATATGTTCAGTGCAACAATTTATAGGGATAGCAGTGCTGAATATACATATTAATTTAAGTGCCAGTGCTGGACTTAACAAGGCCACTTTGCTGGCTCAAAATCAGACCTTTTCTGGTTAGCTGGGGAGCCAAGTCACCATTTCCCAACTGTACTTATGTGTGTAGCAAAGCCCTATAATGCATCCCTAAAAGTAACCCTTGCACTCTTTATCTCAATACACCTGTACCATTGCTCCATGCAATCCGAGTTTATTGTCTTCCACTTTGTCACTGTATCAGTTTGGAGAGATGGGTAAAAATAGTACCATACCTTAACAAAAAGACAGGTATTCCTATTTCTTTATCTTAACATTTTTCAGCCAAGAACTGAAGCCAACATCAACACAACTTAAGAAAAATCATAAAAAGTGCTGAATAAGATGAATGACCTGCTCTTAGTCTCCTCTCTCTTCATACTTCTTTCAGTATTTTTCTCTTACTATCTAACAGTTAGAGCAGCAGACCGAGAACCAACAAAGCCTAATTTAAATTCCACTGCAGCTCCTTGGGCAAGTCACTTAACCCTCAATTGCCTCAGGTACATACTTACCCCCAAATTCTATATATGGCATCCAGATTTGGGCATGCTCCTGAGATGCGCGCACAAATTCATTGGCTATTGAGCTTTTAGCCATCAATAATTGAATGCTAACAACCAATTACTGAGTTAATTGACACTGATTAGGATTTGTGCACGCATCTGGCTGTACGCTATTCTATAACTCTGGTTGCCTAAATCCCATAGCATGCAATCTAAAAGGGGGTGTGGCCATGAGAGGGTCATGAGTGGATCAAAGAGCATTCTAAAAAGTTGCACGCAGTGTTTTAGAATAATGGGTAAGCATGCTCAGCTTGGGCACCAGGATTTACACTAGCTTTCAGCAGACGTAAGTCTGGTGCCTAGTGAATTGGCACATGCCCTATATAGAATAGCATTCAGTGCCAATATTTTCCAGCAACCATTTTTAGTGTCACTTATAGAACTCCCCCTTTAGATTGCAAACCCACCAGAGACAAGGAAATATTTACTGTACGTAAATGTAACTCAATTTGAGCTACAACTGAAAAAAAACACATGAATTATATTCCCCTTCCCTTTTCATCTCAGTACAGAAGAGAGTAATTTCCAATGTAACTGGTGTATTTGCAAGAACACAAAGCAAACCTGCCACGGCATTGTATAAACATAAAAAAAGGAAAGAAAATAAGAATAAAAGAACCATGAATTGACTGCAAACTGTCAAAAAACAATCAAACAAAGACCCCCCAACATCTTCGGGCTGATCTAGGCACTCTCCCTGCAGAGGCATTGCTGAGTGCTGTGCAATCTCGTTAAGGGGAGATGCTGAGATGGCAGAACCATCAGAGCAACCAGGAAAAACAAATCAGTTTTCAGCATAGTTTTAAAAGAAGAGATAAAGGGTCTTGCTACACTGTCAGTGGACTGAAGCAAAGAGTTCCTGAGGGAACAGGAAATGCTGTCCCGTAATTGACTTTACAAGACATTTGATGCTTTATGGAATAATTCCATTCTTTACAGTACAGTTGTATGCTACCTATATTAATTATTCCAAGTTTATTGGTATCTTCTATCCTCTTAGCTTACAAAATACTTACAAAAGTAGTTTTGGAGAGAGAGACACAACAGAAAGTGCCAATGTGAGTAGAGACTAATAACCATTGGGTGTCACCACCCAGCAAAGGAATTTAGATAACATTCCTGCTTATTTTCAAAGGAGAAGGGCACCCATCTTCCGACACAAATCGGGAGATGGGTGCCCTTCTCTCAGGTGCGGCCAAATCGGCATAATCGAAAGCCAATTTTGGCCGCCCTCAACTGCAGTCCGTCGCAGGAGTGGCGAAAGTTTAAGGGGGCGTGTTGGAGGCATAGCGAAGGTGGGACGGGGGCGTGGTTAACACATGGGCACCCTCGGCCGATAATGGAAAAAAGAAGGGCCACCCTGATGAGCATTTGGCCGACTTTACTTGGTCCATTTATTTTCAGGACCAAGCCTCAAAAAGGTGTCCAAACTGACCAGATGACCACTGAAGGAAATCGGGGATCACCTCCTTATATTTCCCCCAGTGGTCACCAACCCCTCCCAAAAAAAATGTAAAAACATTTTTTTGCCAGCCTCTATGCCAGCCTGAAATGTCATACCCAGCTCCATGACAGCAGTATGCAGGTCCTTGGAGCAGTTTTAGTGGGTACTGCAGTGCACTTCAGGTAGGCGGACCCAGGCCCATCCCCGCCCTACCTGTTACACTTGTGGTGGTAAATGGGAGCCCTCCAAAACCCACCCAAAACCCACTGTACCCACATATAGGTGCCCCCCTTCACCCATAAGGGCTATGGTAGTGGTGTACAGTTGTGGGGAGTGGGGTTTGGGGGGGATTTGGGGGGCTCAGCACACAAGGTAAGGGAGCTATGTACCTGGGAGCAAATAATGAAGTCCACTGCAGTGCCCCCTAGGGTGCCCGGTTGGTGTCCTGGTGTTACGTTCCTCACCTGGTTCCAGGCCTGCGTGGCCGATTCACCGGCGAGGTGCGGTCTGGCTGAGATAGCCGGTTATTTTGGATGTGGTTTCTCCAGGATGGGTCTGTTTCTGTTTCCTGTTTCTGGCAGCCGTCATCTTGGTTGGATCAAGGACAGCAGCCTGCAGCCATCTTGGCTAGCTCAGGAGGGGGCAGCCATCTTGGAGTACAAACTGGTGCAGATCCGGGAGGGAGATGAATGGAAGACGGCTTTCAACACACATGAGGGACACTTTGAATACCGGGTAATGCCGTTTGGCCTCTGCAATGCCCCTGCGGTGTTTCAGAATTTTGTCAACTTCATTTTCCAGGATCTGCTCTACACTTCGGTGATCGTGTACCTAGACGACATTCTGATCTTCTCTTCCTCTCTTCCCCAGAATGTTTCCCACGTCTGCACGGTACTTCAGCGCCTCCAGGAACATCGGCTGTATGCCAAATTGGAAAAGTGCTCGTTCCACCAACAGAGTCTGCCTTTCCTGGGGTATATTGTCTCTTCTACCGGATTGCAAATGGACCCCGGGAAAGTGACTGCTATTCGTGACTGGCCAGCTCCCCAGGGTTTGCGGGCCTTGCCAACTACTACCGGCAGTTTATCCAGGACTACTTCCTCATCACGGCTCCACTAACAGCCCTCACGAGGAAGGGCGCTGATGTCAAGAACTGGACGCCGGAGGCGGTTGCTGCATTTACCACCCTGAAGAAGGCATTCCTTTCCGCACCAGTCCTCCGCAGTCTGGATCCTACCCAGCCTTTCGTGGTGGAGGTGGACGCCTCAGCCCTGGGAGTAGGGGCTGTGCTCTCTCAGACGTCTGCTGCCGGGAAGAAGCACCCCTGTTTTTTCTTCTCCCGCAAGTTCACCCCCACGGAACGGAACTATACGGTGGGGGATCGGGAGATTCTGGCACTCAAGTTAGCTTTTGAAGAATGGCGCTATTTGCTGGAGGGGGCAGCGCATCCGGTGACGGTGATCACCAACCACAAGAACCTGCTGTACCTCCAAAATGCCACCAGACTGAATCCTCACCAGGCCCGGTGGTCTCTGTTTTTTGCTAGATTCGACTTACGCCTGATTTTCAGGCCGGGGGAGAAGAACGTCCAAGCAGATGCCCTGTCCGGCAGCTTCGAGGCTCCCGGGGACCAGGAGGAGCCCTACCCCATGCTGAACCCGGCCTGTATTCCCTCCATAACTGGAGCTGGCGCCGCTTTCCAGAAGGCAGTACCAGTGAGTCTCCGTAGGAAGGTGCTACACTGGGGACACGCTTCCGAATTTGCCGGACACTTCGAGTTCCACAAGACCCTCCATCTGATCGCCTGGTCGTACTGGTGGCCTCAGATGGCGTAGGATGTGCTGCAGTATGTGTCCACCTGTCCGGTGTGCGCCCGAACTAAGAGTTCCCGTCAGCGGCAGTAACATAGTAACATAGTAAATGACGGCAGAAAAAGACCTGCATGGTCCATCCAGTCTGCCCAACAAGACAAACTCATATGTGCTACTTTTTGTGTATACCCTACTTTGATTTGTACCTGTCCTCTTCAGGGCACAGACCGTATAAGTCTGTCCAGCACTATCCCCGCCTCCCAACCACCAGCCCCGCCTCCCACCACTGGCTCTGGCTCAGACCATATAAGTCTGCCCAGCACTATCCTCGCCTCCCACCACCGACTGGCTCTGCCACCCAATCTCGGCTAAGCTCCTTAGGATCCATTCCTTCTGAATAGGATTCCTTTATGTTTATCCCATGGGTGTTTGAATTCTGTTACCGTTTTCATTTCCACCACCTCCCGCGGGAGGGCATTCCAAGCATCCACTACTCTCTCCGTGAAAAAATACTTCCTGACATTTTTCTTGAGTCTGCAGTGGGGCTTGATGCAGCCCATGCCGGTACCCACAAGGTCCCTGGGAGGACCTGTCCATGGATTTTATCACTGATCTACCAGCCTCCCAGGGCAACACTGTCATTTGGGTAGTGATAGACCGGTTCTCCAAGATGGCTCACTTTGTTCCTATGAGGGCCTTACCCACTGCTGCCAGCCTTGACGCCAGCTTCATAACCCACATCTTCAGGCTCCATGGATTACCCCAAAGGACCATTAGTGACCGCGGCTCACAGTTCACCTCCCGCTTTTGGCAAGCGTTGTGTTCAGCCGTTGGGGTAACCACTCTTTTCTCATCAGCGTACCACCCTCAGACTAATGGAATGGTGGAGCGGGTCAACCAGACAATGAAGGCGTTCCTCCGGGCCTACTCCAATCAGCACCAGGATGACTGGTCCACTCTACTACCCTGGGCTGAGTTTGCCTATAACAACAGCCTGCATTCAGCCTCCCGGACTACACCGTTCAGCACCATCTATGGACGCCATCCACGTCTACCTCCACCTATTTCCCCCGCGGAGGTCCCACCGCAGGTACAGCCCACGGTCCGTTCGCTTCAGGAGGCCTGGAAGAAGGTGCAGGAGCAGTTGCGCCGGGCAGCGGTCAAGGCCAAGGAGACTTACGATTGCAGGAGACAAGCGGCGCCCACGTTCCTGCCGGGAGAGAGGGTGTGGCTAAGCACCCGGTACCTGAGACTGCGGCTCCCATCGCTCAAGTTTGCTCCACGCTTCATTGGCCATTTTGCGGTACGCTCCAGAATAGGAGCAGTCACTTACCGGTTGCACCTACCCAGTCAACTCCGGGTGCATAATGCCATCCATGTGTCTCTCTTGAAGCCTTTCCGCAGGTCCAAGTGGCATCCTGAACCCAAGAAGGTGGTTGTGCCTGAGAGCGATCCAGATCCCGAGTACGAGGTGGACCGCATCCTGGACTCAAAGCTGCGTGGAGGAAGGCTATTCTACCTGCTGTCCTGGAACCACTTTGGACCAGAAGACAACTCCTGGGAGCCAGCAACCAACATCCATGCTCCAGACCTGGTCCATGAGTTCCATTCTCTCCATCCTACTCGACCTGGGCCGGAGAGAAGGGGGAGGCGTCAGGGGGGGATACTGTTACGTTCCTCACCTGGTTCCAGGCCTGCGCGGCCAATTCGCCGGCGAGGTGCGGTCCAGCTGAGATAGCCAGCTATTTTGGATGTGGTTTCTCCAGGATGGGTCTGTTTCTGTTTCCTGTTTCTGGCAGCCGTCCTCTTGGTTGGATCAAGGACAGCAGCCATCTTGGCTAGCTCAGGAGGGGGCAGCCATCTTGGAGTAACGAGGTCAGGAAGGAAGCCCATATTTGGATGTAGGCACCTCTGCTGATGGGGGCAGCCATCTTGAATCAGCTGCACATGCTTGAGCCTAATTCCTCCACTACTTAAGGCCCTGCCTTCAGTCCTTCATTGCTTTGGCCTCAATTGTCTCAGAGGTCCACGCTGGAGTTCTGTTCACCGGCTTTCCTCAGTTCCTGTTTTCCTGTGTACCAGTCCTCGGCTTGTTTTCCTGACCATGATTGTTTGCTGCCTGCCTAGACCTTGGACTGGTTTAATTATTCTTTGCCCTATGGATTACTTGGCTATTGGACTGTGTCTGCTTGCCTGTCAGCCTGGTCAGCGGCTGTGCAACCCCGCCGGTTCCAGAAGTCCTGGTGGCCACCTGCAACTGGGAGCTCAACTCTTGGTGAATGGTGGTCGCTTCCCAGGTGAAGCTAGGGGTTGTCTAGCTGCCTGACCGAGTGCGGCGTCACTCCATCTCTGCCGTGCTCAGTCAGGGCACAGGGGCTCACTACTACCGGGCCATAACACCTGGCATGTGAGGGGGGACCAGTGCACTAGAAATGCTGGCTCCTCCCACAACCAAATGACTTGGATTTGGCCAGTTTTGAGATGGCCGGCCTCGGTTTCCATTATCAGAGAAAACCAAGGCCGGCCATCTCTAAGTCCGGCCATCTCAACATTTAAGTTGACCTAAATGTTGAGATTTGGCCGGCCCCGACCGTATTATCGAAACGAAAGATGAACGCCCATCTTGTTCGATAATACGGTTGGCTCCACCACTTCCCGGGGCTGTCCCCGGAGATGGCCGCCCCCGTTCAATTATACCCCTCATAGTCAATGTGCTGAAAAGGGAGAATTATTAGGAAAGGAATGGAGAATAAAACAGAGAAGATCATAATGGACTAAATTCAGTAAATGACATCCAAATTTGGATGCTGTCACATAATTTATGTAGGGTTGGGAAGGGTGTGTTGTGACAACTGCAGAGGATTCAAAATCTGGTGGCTGAAGTGGTGACCTGGAAGACTCTTAGGGACAGATGGATTCCTCTGTTGTGTTTATTACACTGACTTCTAGTGGAGCTGCCTGTAAAGTTTAAACTTTTGCATCTACCATTCAAAACATACCATAGGATTGAACCAAAGTAGTTGAGTGATAAACTGGAAAAATATAGGCCTACCCAAGATCTGATCTGGGCAACAAGGTAATTTTGTGATTCTGGGTCCCATGACATTTATACTACAAAGATCCCATGTTTACTCTTTTGGTGGAGCTCCCCCCTCTTTGGAATATGCTGTCATAAGAAATTGAAATGATCTTAGAATATTCTTCTTTTCATAAAATTTGAAAGACATTTGTTTAGGAATCTGGAAGCAAAATTTGAAGGATTATGATCACTTAAATGCATTTTAGATAGGATTGTGATATTTTTTAGATGTTTTATTTAGCTCTTGTTTTATTTTATTGTAATTTATATATTTTATTTTAATATGTAATTTGTGTATTATGTGGAGCCACTTTGTACATTGCAATGGTGACAAAGTGGATAATAAGGGTTAAATTAAATTAAACTTTAGGCAGATTTTGAACTACAACCTAGATGGTAGCTGGAATGCCTCCTCTCTACTCTAGAACTGATTCTCAGGTAAAAATACATCATCCTGCCTCCTATACATAGAGGAGAGGGAGATGATGGACTAGGACAGTGGTTCCAAAACCTGTCATGTGGGACCCCAGCCACTTGGGTTGTCTGGACATCTGCAGTTAATATGCATGAGATAAATTTGCATGAAATAGAAGTAGCACAGGAAACTCTTATCTCAAAAATATTCATTGTGGATATCCTGGAAAGCCAAATGGCTGTGGGTCTCCCAGGACATGTTTGGGAACCACTGAACTATGGTAAAGGGGGATGGGGCAGGAGTGGGGTGGGTAGGCATTGAAGGAGGGTTGGGGAAGGAAAAGGGATAATCAGGGAGCTATGGGTCTTTTTTCAGGATTGTGGTTGTTGGAGATGGGAGGAGGTAAAGGGCTGGCTCCAGGGGCACATGAATAGCTGGTTATGCTATGCCTCCTATCTGTGCACTGGGAAATAGCCAGCCAGAACTCAGCCAGCATTCTTAGGCAGAGCTGCCAAGTTACCCATTCCCAGGAGGAAGACATTTTGGCCAGTCTTGGTTTTGAACTTACATCACAAAGTAGTGTGGTATTTATGTTGTCTGATTCTACCTGATTAGTGCTGCAGGACCCATAAAGGGCAATTCTATAACCCAGGCACCCATTTATGCATGTGGGTCATGCATGTAAATGTTTAGAATACCAGCACTTACATGTATATGTACACATACCCACATATTAGTAGGGTATCTAGCCACTATTCTGCAAAGATACCCTTAACTTAGCACATATTTTCAAAAGGGCATATACCGGGGTGAAGCATGGCAGAACATAGATGTGTCTTCCACTTATGCGGAGATAAACCAAAGGGGACAAGGAACATAATTGCTTTGTGCGTAGAAAGAGCCTTATGTAAACCAAGTCACAAAAAGGTACACAGGTAGATGGCACAGGGATCAGACTCGACACAACTGTGTTTTGGCAATTATGCCTGCATCAGGAGTCAAAAATCCAGAGATGATAACCTTCTAAAGCAGCTGCACATGCAAAATTGTAAACAGCAATCCACAAAGAAGCAGCACGTCGGCGTTTGTACTGACAGCTGTGTCAAGTCTGATCCTTGTGCTGTCTACCTGCGTACCTTATTGTGACTTGGTTTAAACAAAGGCTCTTTCTGCGCACAAGTCGATTCTGTTCCTTGTCCACTTTGGTGTATCTCCTCACTATTCCATTCATCAGAAGACTTCTTAGGGATATTTTTTTCCTTCTTTTTGTTTCTTCACTCAGGTCCTAGCCACATTTAGACTCTACACATGGCAGTTCTGTGGAAAGGGAGAGGAAAAACTTCATAATATAGAGAAGTTCAATAAGTAGATCAAAGCCTGGTGTCAACAAGAAGGTTTAGATACATAGGAGGATGGGACAATATACAGTATGGAAAAATAAAAGGCTATATTGTAAGGATGGCTTACATCTTTCTATGGCAGGAAGAAGATTCCTTGGTGAGAAATTCAGACAGTACATTACTAGAGGCCCTGTTTACAATTGCACACTAGCGTTTTTAGCATGTGCTAAAAATTAGCGTACACTAACCGTGTAGACGCCCATAGGAATATTATAGGTATCTACATGGTTAGCATGTGCTAAAAACACTAGCACACTTTTGTAAACAGGGCCCTAGGTTTTAAACCTGAGTGTGAAGATGACAAAAGGAAGCAGGTGAAATCAAAAAGTCACCCCCAGATAATGCACCTGCCCTTTGGAATGTACTCCCATTAGATTTATGGCAATTGTACTCTTTATTAGCATTTAGAACAGCCCTTAAAACTTTTTTTGGCAACTATATGGGTTTTGTACATAGCTTTTATTTTTCCCTCCCTTTCCCGCAGCTCGCTTGTTTAGAGCAGTATGTTTATGTGTGTGACCTGTTGGTTTCTCTTGCTTGATCCCTCCTACCCTCTCCCTTCAAGTTCCCTCTCCTTCCTGCCTTGTCTTAGTTGTCCTATCGATGTTTTGTAGTTCCTTTCTGGCTATGGCTCTCCTGTATTTAATTAAGAATTGATTGATTATGTAAACCACTATGATGATGCCTCTCCTTGGTGCTCTATCAAATAAACCTAAACCTGACAAAACAGCAAAAAAAAAAAACCCCTCTAGGGCAGTGGTTCCCAAACCTGGTCCTGGAGGCACCCCAGCCAGTCAGGCTTTCAGGATATCCACAATGAATATTCATGAGAGAGATTTGCATGCACTGTCTCCACTGCATGCAAATCTATCTCATGAATATTCAGTATGGATATCCCGAAAACCTGACTGGCTGGGGTGCCTCCAGGAGCAGATTAAGGAACCATTGCTCTAGGGAGTTACTCTTTTTTTTTTTTTTTTTTTTTTGGCTCATCCTGTCTATGCCCCACTTGTAAATACACACTATGCAAAATAGTTGAGTATTAACACAATAGCGCTTTTAGCAGCATACTGGCATATATGCATGTGTAAGCTAGTATTCTAAACATTTATGTATATAATGGGCATGTAAATGTTAGCGCCATTTAAAGAATTGCCCTTTAAGGGTTAAGTATATGTGGCTGTAGTGTTCCATTCAAGTTTGATAATGTGAATTAACCTTAACAGTGATAGACAATTTTAATTGATATATTTTTTAAACGTTGTCATGTTTGCTTTAAATGAAATATGATTTTTGTGACATAAAAACTCATATTGTAAAATTAAATATGCATCTTTAAAAATATGCCATATTTTACTGATTTTCTGACATGGAAATTTTATCTCAGGAGCAGCTGAGAAAATTACACACAAAATTGGAAATATTTTCTCTGCAGAAGTCACTGTGAGAACCCTATAGGCATTAATCTGCATGTCAGATGTGTTGCTGTTAGATATGAAATCGCTATCATGGCTTCAAGTAGGATTGGAATACTGTCATACACAGTTAGAACCCTAAACCATTGGATCTAGGAGAAAGCATTGGGAGTAATATACATGACTTGAGAGTTATAACCCTAAAATGCAATGGTACTCTCTGAATTACTGTCTTTCAACTAGGAGGACTGCACTTTATTTAGAATACTTCCATTAAGCTGCTCTTTATTAAAAGGAAGTATGATCATGTTATTCCCACTCTTGTAAGCTGAACATTGGCTACCCGGTCTTCCACTGGGAGCCATTTAAAATTCTGGTCACCGCTCATCAGATCTTTTATACAGATCTTCCTTTGTTACTTTCTGGCTTCCTCAGTCCTTACTGTCCTCTACGAACTCTCCGCTCATTCCAGCATAATCTCTTGATTATTCCTTCTCACTGTACATTTTGTATGGATTATACTCATGGCTCATGTTTCAGTGTCATAGCCCCATCCCTCTGGAATGATGATCTCTCCCCATACATTAGATTAGAGTCCTCCTGTAAGAAATGTAAATCCCAACTGAAAATGTTTTAGTAAGGCTTTTCCTAATGAGGCTTGAAATCCACCTCGCAATCAGTTTGACTTCTCCTTAACTTTTCCATCGCAAGTGCACAATGTTCCATGTTTGTGGCTTGAAGCTGCATGGCATATGTTCTTTGTGTACCTTCTTTACCTGTGTCTACATCAGGGGGAAGGGTGGAGATATACATAAGGGAAAAATATCTGAAAGAGACTCTACAAAGATCGAATCATTTTCACACTCATTATCACCTAAATTAATTAAGACCCTTACAAATACAAACCCACACATATCTGACAATATAAAAGAAAATCAGTTAACTTCTTTTCCTAACAAAAAACTCTCTTACTTATCAAGTTCCCAAAAAAATAGCTTGAATCAGATAACTTCAAGATGCATTTGCAGGTGAACTTCAAAAAGAACATGGTCCTTATTGTATGTACACAAGACTTTAACTGCAGAAAGGACTTCCTCCGTTGTTGTGTAGCTCATGCCACATCAGGAAATATCTGAATCTTTCCAACATAAAACAATCCTTGTTTTTAATAAAACCGCATCATTTCAATCGTATCCATTTCACTCACAAAAGAAACCAGAAAGGTGGCTCATTAGGAAAATTGATCCTGAGATATTTCTAAAATCTTACCCCCCTATTTGCTAAGCCATGTGTTAATGCTGTGTCGATATTATCATACCGACAGTCGCTAGCACGGCTTAGTAAACAGGGGGGCTCATTAAATCAAAATATTCTAATGGGGTCAATTTATCTAATCACTATGTGAAACTTGAACAAAATGTTTTGGTAAATAATAACAAGAAGAAAGCAAACTTTTGTCAGGCTCTGATATAACAAGAACCTCTTTGCGGTACTGCCTAAACAGTATCACAGGTGATAGTAACACACACACACATGAAAATTAAGCAAGCAGAGGTTTCTAGTTCTTGCTTGATTCTCTATAGCCTTTAACCACCTGTGGAGAACCAAGCTGTCATTTTTGTAAACCACTTAGATTTATTTGATTTGTGGTGTATCAAATAAATATGAGCTATGAACTACACTTTGAAAGGTAATGTTAGGGACATTGGGAAAGGGGGCTGTATTTCCTAAAGAAATTTGTATACACATCTATCTGAAGTAGACAAATCACTGCCTGGCAGATTTACTATTTCTACCTTTGATTTCATTCAGCAATGATTTTATGATATAAGACTTCGTATTTGTTTAATGACAGCACATGAATCTAATACAATGTTCTGTAGCTATTATAGTGAATATCACAATACAGTCTGACAGTCATTGTTTTTTATTGTAATAAATACTAAAGTTAGCAGACTCAAATGTAGGAGACCATTGCCACAAACAGAGCAGAGCAGACCACTAAACCAGAGAAACAAATATTTATTGTTCAAGATGCCTAACGTAGTCATGTTTCACCTTACACCATTCAATCAGAACATATATAAAAGTTAAAATCATAAAATACTCGATCGCGCAACCAAAGAAATAAATTAAGGGGAAGGGGAAAGGGAATGAGACTTGATATACCAAGTTTCTGTGGTTTTTGCAACTATATTCAAAGTGGTGTACATATTATATACAGGTACTTATTTGTACCTGGGGCAATGGAGGGTTAAGTGACTTGCCCAAGTCACAATGAGCTGCAGTGGGAATGAATGCAGTTCCCCAGGTTCAAAATCCGCTGCAACTAACCACTAGGCTACTCCTCCACTTAAAAAATCATGCCATCCAAATATTTAACAAAAAAAGCAAATAATTAGGCAAATCATAATAGATAATAGAACAGTAACAGTTAATACATGCATAAAAATGACCAATACTAAATGAAAAGCATAAATCTAAAGTTTTAGAACATAAATATGAACCATACATAATAAATAATTTAAAGGGACACATACCTATCAGGGTTTCTCTCAGAGCACTTTCCCCTATTAGTGAGCAATGTGTTCAAAGCCTAAAATAGCAAGAGATGTTTAAGTCAAGTTTAAAACAACAGCAGTATTTCTACAAAATCTAAAACAGCAAAAAAAAAAAAAAAAACTTTCAAAATGAGCATGAGGCCAGATCCCTCATTTGTGCTCTGCTCTGTTTGTGGACAATTTATGTGCAGATTGCCACCTCTAGAGACCATCGCCATACATCTGTGTTTGTCCTTCTGTAGTCTGTATCAGTCCGCTTGACCCCATACACTTACAGAGAGAATGATTAAAAAGAGGAGCCTAATACCTGTCCAGTTAGAATCAAGTGTTTATCTTCACGGATATTAGTCAGTAAAAGTTGCTTGTGAAGCTTAACTTTGTAAGCTCCCTGCTTGTGATATCATCAGACACCAAGGGTTGATAATTGTCCAAGGATATCAGGAGCAGGAAAAATCAGATTTTCACAGAGTAGTAATGAGAGAGGCAAAAGGTGATCCCGATGAGATTACCAACAGGTTCCATGTCATCAAGACAAGCTGTGGCCTAATTGATTGCAGCCTTGGGGTGTCTGATCCTGCTCTATTAGAGAAACTGAAACTACAAGCCCACTGATAGAATGGAATAATCATAGAGGCCCTTTTACAAAGCTGTGTTAAAAGGTGGCCTGTGCTATGACTGGTGTGTGGGTTTCCCGTGCGCTGAGGCCACCTGTTACGTATGGGTAGAATCACTATTTTTATATATCGGCAATAATGGTCACGCACTAATTTTTCCATTAACACATGGCCATTATCATATGAGCCCTTAACTACACCTATATTCTAGGTGGTAAGGGTTCACGTGCTAATCACACACTAATGGGTTACCGTGCGGCAATGGACATGTGCTAAACTATTAGCACTGAACATGTCCACATCTTCACCCCCAAACATGCCCCCAACGCCAAAAAAAATAACGTTATTATTTAGCACATGAGAAGCATGCGTACATGCCAAAACCACCATGGGACAGAGTGTGCCCCGCAATAGGCATTTTTAGGTTGCAGTAAGCACGTATTAGTGCTTACCACAGCTTTGTAAAAGGGCCCCTATGCACTACGTTATGATATGGCTAACATACATATTAAAATTGATTTTAATGTGTGCATTAGGAAATGTTTATTTTATTTTTTAATTAGGTTATGTCTTTTCAGTAGTATCATCTCTCATTGATTAAGTTCAGATACAGTTGGTCTTCCTTGTCTCTAGAGGGCTTATAATCTAATTCTGCACCTGAGACAAGGGTGAAATTTGGTCTTACCTGCTAATGAACTTGTCTTGATTCCTGCTAGACCAGTCCAGACTGATGGGTTATATCACCCTACCAACAGATGGAGGCAGAGACAACAACTTTTTCAGTGACAAGGAGTGATACAGCCCTGGATTTGCCACTATAAGCTCTCATAAAAAGAACTAAAAAATGATAAACCTAGAATAGAATTCTATGAATTATGGAAACAAGTTCCCAAAGAGCATCTTTTGCAAAGATGATCATGAACATTGTATTACTGGTCACTTGAGGCAATGAAGAGCGAATGCCTTCCAGCTTTAGTCTTACCAGGTGGGACTTGAACTAGTTGAGCATGAATCAAGGAAGGTAAATTAACAGTAAGGGCCAATTTCACCTTTCTTATCATCCTGCTACACCCATCCAGACTGATTGGGTATATCCAAGCTCTAAGACCTCAAGCAAGAGGAAGACAAAGCTCCTTCAAGAATAAATTTTCCAAAGGCCCAGTCTTCTGACATGATTATTTACAACCTGTATGCTTGGCAAAGGAATGCAATGAGGACCATGTCACCACCTTGCTAAAATTTTCAGGCACAACTATCTTAATAATACCCCCCACATACCCGAGGTCACCTGAACTGTTGTTAAGACCCTTCAGAACTGGCCTCTGGTTCAATCACATACCATCAAACCCCTAATTGCCTCCTTGATCCAATGGGACAGAGAGATTTTGGAAGCTACCTCACCATACTGGACTGCTAAGAGCACAAAAAAGTCATCAGAGTTACAAAAGGGATTTGTGATTCAAGTAGTGTAGTAAAGACCATGTGAATATTTTAACTTGTGAAGATTGCAGGCACCCCTTGTTTTGCTCTTTTGAACAGTCAGGCACAAAGTTCAATTGACTTAAGTGAACAACAAGCATAAATTACTAAAAGTAAAGATAAGTAAGGAATATTAGAGATTAAAATAAATATGGATGGTGCTTTAACATCACAGGTTAAGACACAGCCATTAATCAGCTGATAATTCCCATGCTCTTATATAGCTTTAGAATTGTAACTGTCTTCATAAAGATCTTGAAAATGTGATGTGTGAACAAGAAAAACTCCTCTGTGCCCATTTGGTTCATTTTTATAGGAAGTGTATGCTGAGACAGAGTCAAAGGAGCTATGGGCTTCATAGAAATAGGATATACTTACAAAGCTAATATTAGGACCTCCAGGCCTACTTAACAGCATCATCAGATACAAATACACAAAAAGTATATTCAGTTGATGAACCAGAAATCTTGGAATTCTGATGCATTGTCATAAGGTCAGTTATTGCAGAATTCCACTACTCTATCACCAACTGAAAAGCAGAGAGACTCAACTCCCCCTCCCCTGGGTCTGGGATGTGGTCAGCTGTGAAAATCCACTTGCATATTTTATATTCCAGATATGTGGGAGTAGAGATCACCTTTAGATTGCTGTTCACATCAAGGGCAGAGTAAACCAACCTAATGAGTGACAGCTATACTCCAGTTGTCCCCCTGCTTGTTGACATAAGCCATTACTGTGACGTAGGCACACAACACTCAGACTGCAAGCTCCCCTCAGGATTTGCAGAAATGCCTACAAGGACAAATTAATGGCTCTTGCTTCCAAATATTGAATTGACCAAGATGCTTCCTGGTGCATCAAAAGAACCCTGAGCTAACTACTCTAGCAAAGGGCCCTCAACCTGATAGACTCATATTGGTAGTGATCACCGTCCTGCAGGCATTTCATATCCATTCTCCTAAGAATATGCCAAGGGGAATTGCACCAAATCAGAGCCTTCTTGACTTTCAATGACAGGAGAAGTTGAGTGTAGTATTCCTGTAATTGAGAGACCAGTGGGACAGAAGAGCCGTTGGAGTGGCCTCATGTTGATCTCTTGTCTAGGTGACCACATCTAGTATTGCTGCCACTGACCCAAGAATTGGAAGGTAGTTCCATGCACCTCAGATCCTGCTAAGCACAAAAGGTTGAAAGCTGCAATCTCAATTTGAGTATTTTCTCCTGGGTAAGAAAATACTTGCTCTTGTGGCAACAAAGCAGGCTCCCAAGCACTGAACGGACTGAGAGGGATCAGCCAGTCATGCAGGTAAGATGAACTTGATAACCCCTCTGTGAAGAAAGACATTTTCAGTGCAATGGCTAGCCCAAACAGATGAGCCCTAAACTGATTGTGACTGCTGAAGACACAGAACAAAAGAAACCTCTAATAGTGATCCCATATTAAGATATGGAAATAAATCTCAGATAAATCCAGAGAGGTGAGAAAATCTGCAGGACAGAAAGGCTCTCTGTAGACAAGATGTTATATCCTATAGAAGGGTTCCTGGACTGGTCTGCTCCAAAGCTCAGCTGTCAGCTCTCCTACCTGGTTGAACACTGCAGGCCATGAGGGAGAAATGCAGCCTGAAGGCAACATAGCTACTGTTCCAGCTAGGGGAAATATACAGTTGTAGCTGTTTCCCAAACTCCCACTGGCCCATATGCATATGTGGGCTGATGCTAATATATCCCCCTGAAGATATGCCAGTATGCATTCTCCATCCTGGAGAGGTAGAAGGAACTGGTCATGGAACTGATGTGTGGCTCCCATATATCCCACACCTATTTTGATCTGATCTCAGGAATCTCCCCTCTGCACTGTCAGTACTGACCTCCAACTACAGGGAATCCTCTTCACTGCCTGTATGAAAGCAAGCTGCACTGAATTCTCTCATTGCTGCTGTAAGCTCTGAATGGGGGGAACAAAAAAAACCTGAATTCATAGTGGTGAGGTCAGTGACCCATACCTACTTACCTTTTTACCGGCAGAGGACCTGTGAAGCTACAGGTCAGGACTCTGATATTCAAACAGCTCTTCTGAAAGAGGGGGGATAAAAAAGGATATATTGATTTTGGGAATTGCAATAACCTGTAGCTGTATAAGATTTAAGGACATGTGCTCAGAACATAAGGACCAGATTTTTACCAATAATGTTTATTTACAATACAGGGAATACACAAGGAAATGTGGCCACAAAATACATATTGTTAGATAGTCTGAATAATGAATTAGGTTAGCTTAATAGTACTCACTTTGAGGCTCAAATGAATTCTTTCTGCTTCTGGCTGAAGTGGTGAAGGAGCTCTTTTCTCTGTAGTTGGTCTGTGATTGAGGTTCAGATGAATTCTTTCTGCTGCTGGTTGGAGTGGTGAAGGAGGTCCTTGCTGGAAAGAAGTATTTTTGGCAGATTTGTGGAGAATGGAACCTGGCTTGTCCCAGAGAGATTCAGTGAAGGTCCAGGGAGGTGCAGATTCCAGGGAGAAGAGGGGGGGGGGCAGACCGTGATCCAGGTTTTATAATTTCTTGTTGGGTCAATAGGCTGAAATCAGGTAGAGTGTATTGATCCAATGAAAACTCAGGGGTAGGTTCTCTCCGGTTTTTAAAATGGAGCATGGTAGCTCATCACATGTTTAAACTATACACACCCAGAGATACTTGACAAGATTAGATGGGTCATTGTGAGTTTCAGATAAATGGGCTTTCTTTGTCAGATTAGGTAGGTCATGGTCTGGGAGTTCCGTTGCCTTTTTGTTATAACCCAGTCCTCTGTGATTGCTGTCAATATGCAGACTTTGTTCTTTGGAGGATGTGGTAATTGTATCCACCCAGCTAGTTCTATTGTTATAAGCTATCATTGGCCTTCAGGGGGATAGGGCCAGTTTCCTGATTTCTGCTCAAGTTGCCATATATATTTTTTACATATATATTTGTATCTATTTCCAGCAAAATCAATAACTCTGAAAATTCCTCAGATCATGCTACACTTCCTTTCATTCAACTGGGGGAAAGGTCAGCTGACCATCCCTGAGAGCTCCCCACATGCTAATGAGACTCAACCTTGGTGCCACTGTGCCACAGGGAGTCAGTCAGTCCTAGTCAAAAATTTAAAAAAATTGCTGCATCAGTCCAAACTGCAACCATCTGCTGGAGGCACATAATACTGTCAAAGTTCCAGAGCTGCTCCACTCTGGTTCTAGTTTACTGAGCGATTCAGCGTATCTTATTTGTGAGAAGTGGGACACCATCCAACTGTCACCACTAAGAAGAAAGCCCTAGCTGATCTTAATAAATCACTACCCAATTGACTCCTGATGTAGGCGCTGTGTGCCAAAATATAGCCTGTGTTGTGTCATTTAATCAAAGAATTGATGTTCAAGGAGTATGAATAAAGAAACTATGTCCCAATTTTGAAGGCTCCTGGTGCTTTTTTTTGCTATTACATAACCAATTATAATCACTAATTGGCAATAACTGGAATGTACACATGCTTCTATTAGGCATATTCTGAATTGTAATTTCCCTTGAGCTACTACTGAAAAAATGTGTGAGCAAAATCCAAATAAATAAATAAAAAGAGGCATGCGTACTAAAAAGGGGCACAGCTATGGGAGGAGTGTGGGCATGTTGGAGACATTACTAAAATTTACGTACATTGTTATAGAATTTGGGAGAATTCACTTACATTTAGGTGCAGGCATTACACCAGGTTTTCAGTGGTGTAATTGGCCACACCTAAATATAGGCATGTTCCCCTGGCTTATGTGCTATTATATAAACCATGACTTACTGTAGACATGGTTTATAGAATAGCACTACGCCCATTATTCCAACACACCTACATTTTAGATGCCATTTACTGAATCTGGCCCATAGAGTATTATTGTCAGAGACTCTTCTTTTTAGAAAGTATCTTTTGAGTCCTAATTGATTGACTATTATTGACTATTTGGGCTGCTGTGGTTTGAGGTTATTTGTTGAATTATAAATTCTCTGGAGAATTCTTCAGATTCTTGGTTGTTACCCACATTGAAGATGTTGGTTATTGCAGGATCTAAGATTATAATGTAATGTAAAATGACATCAGTAGCATAGTGAATGGGGTTCTGAATATTTGTGAAGCACCAAGTGGAAAACCTATTCCAAGGAATAAGTACACATGGTAGATGTTTCCTTGCAACAATTAGGCAAACTTGAATATCACTGGAAGATAGAGGTGCTGTAACTGAATGCTGCTCAATTCCCATGCAGTAAGGGCAAGGCATTGAGGTTTGGATAAAGAAGAGAGCTCTTGTTCTATCTGATTAACAATGGAGATATTGGAAGCCTCAGAATGGATGAACCACAAAGTGCAGTAGTAGGGAAAAACAGTTTGATGAGGCCAGTGAAGTGCTATAGAATCATCATGTTTGGTCTATGCTGAATCTTATGTAGCTTTACTGAGTGGGAAAGGAGGACAAGAATAGAACTGAGCAAATCCCAGGATATTAATAAAGCATCCCTTACCAAACAATCTGATAAGAGGCAGAATGAAAAGTAAAAGCAACCAACATTGCATTTTCAGTGCTGTGGAATAAATTTATTTGAGGGGTCCCCAAGATTTCAAGATGGATTGCAAAACCTTGTCATAGAGGATCCACTTGAGGAGTTGAAGGGACTCTACTAGGTGTGTTGAACACTCAGTTTCTGGATGCGAGGGAAATAAGTTGCTTGTATTTGGATGTGATTTGCTGTGACAAAATCCCAAATTCTTTCTCAGGGGGCCAATGCAAGGATAAATGGAAGGGCTTTGAACTGGTAGTGGTCCTACAGAGTTGAAACTGGAGATATGATCTACTTCTTTGAAATTTAAGGGGTAGTTCCTTACTCGGGAATGATAGAATAGAGGGAGAAGTGTTCATTTTGAATTTCTCTTTGCATAGAAAGAGATTAAGCCCTCTGGGGTCCAGAGTGATGATAGGCCGCCTGTTTTGTTGACAATGAGGAAGTACCTGGAGAAGAAATCTTGGTTCCTTTCAGAGAGAAGAACTGGTTCTATAGCATTGGACTGTAGGAGATGATTAACTTCTTCATGCAATTGACTGGTCTAGGCCTTGGGAAAATTAAATCATTTATAAGGGAAGATTGTATGACTACATAAGAAACAAAGAGAAATAAAAGAGGCTGAGATTTATATTTGAGACCTGTTAGCCTAATTAATGTTTCTTTGTAATTGATAGACTATGGGGGCAATTCTACAACTGGGTACTTCCATTTATGCACCCAGAGGCCACACATTAGGAGCCTACTCTATAACGGAACCTGGGTGCCCAGGTACTGTTAAAGTATAGTAGCA
Source organism: Microcaecilia unicolor (assembly GCF_901765095.1). Lineage (NCBI taxonomy): Eukaryota > Metazoa > Chordata > Amphibia > Gymnophiona > Siphonopidae > Microcaecilia > Microcaecilia unicolor. Next base: position 72,118,949 of record NC_044037.1, read on the forward strand.
TAATCTGTTGACACACCTAAGTGCAAGCACCTAAATACAGCAGGAACAAGAATAACTTACTCTGTAGAAGTGGGAGCCTCACCCATGCTTCACCCTTGTGTACATCCTCTTGCAAATGTGCACAATGTAAATTAATTGGGTATTTGCAGAATAGAGACTAGGTACCCTGCTGGCACTTTTGCAGGTATGTGCCCACATGTGCATGTAAATGCTAGTATTCTAGACAATTACATGCACAAGGAGTATGTAAATGAAAGTGCCTATTTTAGGGGATTGCCCCAATACTATGTTGCCTGCGGTGTTGGCATAATGGCCAGATGTTTCTGTTTCCTTAACAATGAATAAGTATTACATTTAAAACAAAATAAAAGAATAGGTGAAACAGAAGAGCAATGATAAAGAACAGCCTCAGAAACACACAGAGGTAAACACCTTTGAAATGGATGGGACAGCTTGGTTTTTGCATCCTTTTGGCCTACAAAAATCTGGAAAACTGGAGAGCTGAAGAGACAGTTACACACGGGAAGGGATTATATCCAAGGGGACATCATCTAATTGGAAAACACAAGTATCTTTTGTATAAAATGACTTTTAGCAGTATAGAGAATGAAATGGTTTATATCTGTGCTTCATTTTAAACTTGTACTTCCTATTTTGGACTGCTTTATCTAGACTGAAAAATGACTGCATTTTTATGGGGGGGGGGGGGGGGGGAGGTAGGTTTAAACATTGCAGAAAATTCTTTCACACATATTTATTTGGGATTTATGCTCCAACACAGATGCTGTGAAACCTGTGGGGTTGTATTTTTACAAAAAGGTCTGCAGTGATTGAAAACAGTAAGCACAAATCCTTGCAACTGACACATTGATTTAGACCGTTTTGTCATGATGATAGCTGGTCACAAAGAAGGAAGGTTTGTTTCTGAAAAAGTGCAAAGAGAGAGAGAACTAATCACAGCAGGAGAAGAGAAAGGAAGGTTACTAATTGGGAAGTTTCTACAAATAAATGGGTTCTTTATCCGTGCTTCCTGTTTTTCCTTTACTGCCGGAATCTATATATAAGTCACCCAAAGCTGAATGCACAATTTTGGGCCTGTAAACTAATTAGCCAATTAGTCAATAATGATTTATTTGCATTAACAAGCACTTAATTGGCAGTAATTAGGGCATACATGTGGATCTGCCCTACACTCTCTTCTATAACATACATGCCTATATTTCATAGTGTGCAACTCCAAAGGGGGCGTGGCCATGGGAGGAACATGACCGGGTCAGAAGCATTCCCAGATATTAGATGTGATATTACAGATCACCTGCATATTCTCATCTAACTGCCATCAGCTGGGCACAAACATTTACACCAGCTTTTGACAAGCATAAATGCTCGTGGCCAAAGTTAGGCGTGAAATGTGCTGAAAGCTAGTTTTCTCTAAAGGTCATTCCTGGCACCTTTTACAGAATACTAGCTTAGCATGGATCATCACACTGCCTTACTTTAGGTGCCATTTATTGAATTTCTTCTTTAGAGGGTAATTATACTGCCTGCATTGGCCAAAGGTACACATGTACTCTTCTTTATGCAGACTTTGCTGAATTTCCAAAGTGAAAAGTACATGCATGCTTCCACTTTGAAAACTGGGTAGACTAGATGGACCATGCAAGTCTTCATTTGCCGTCATATATTATAGAGCTCCCCTCTGAAAGAGAAAAACATCCATAAAGTACCATTTGGATAGATTACTTCTCAAAACATCCAAATTGGAATTTTTAAAACCTACTTTGCAGGTGTTTATCTATGCATTTCATCTGTAGTGCGTCCGAATAACAAAGGAGCATGTCTGGGGCATTGTGGAGACAAGATCAGGATGGGATTAGGGTGTGCCCAGCACTTGGATGTTTTACAGCCAAAATGGATTAAAACGAAAATGCCTAGGTGTAAATTTCAACATTTTGGTTTAGACCTGTTTTAAAATGAATAAGGCACAAAAAGGTGCCCTAAATGGCCAGATAACCACTGGAGGGAATCAGGGATGACCCCCATACTCCACCAGTGGTCACTGACCCCTCTCACCCCCCCCCCCCCAAATGTGAATAAAATAGTGCTTACCAGCCTCAGATGTTATAGCCAGGTTCATTAGAGCATCATGCAGGTCCCTGGAGTAGTGTAGTGATGGGTGCAGTGAACTGTAGACAGGAGGATCCAGGCCCATACCTCCCCCTACCTATTACACTTGTGGTGGAAACTGTGAGCCCTCCAAAATTCACCAGAAACCCGCTGTACTCACATATAGGTGCCCCCTTCACCCATAACGGCTATTGTAGTGGAGTACAGTTGGGGGTAGTGGGTTTTGGAGGGCTCAGCAGACAAGATAAGGGAGAAACAGTGAGGTGTATACCTGGAAGCATCTATATGAAGTCCATTGCTCTCCTGAGATGTCTGGGGACCAGTCTGCTAAAAATGCTGGCACCTCCTACATCCCAATGACTTGATTTTCTACATTTTTCGATTAAATATTTTTCTTTTTTTTTTGTAAATGGACTGAAAAAATAAATGCACAGAGCACAAAACCTTGTTACAAACGGTATTTTTGAAAAAAAGACAGTCATTTTGTGGTTTCGAAAATAACCATAATTCCTATTCGGATTTTTTATATTTACTTAGCGTGAAACATCCAAAGTCTGACTTAGACGTCATATTGAAAATACCCTCCACGTTATTAAGCTATTATGTGACCCCAGGAAAATTATACACACACATTTACACCTGCTTTTTCATGCATAAAGTTTTTCAGTGAAACATTACACGTGCATTTTTGAATTTTCAAATGCACATAAGTGATAACCACTGTCCATAGGAATGCTTCTGCTTTCTGTGGATAAAAGTGGGAGCTTACATGCTTATACTGTTTGGGTAGTTTATCCATGCAAATGGCTTTAAAATGATGGGCTCTGATTACAGTGTGGTTGTGGGCGTCTTTTGTATCATATTTCCACTTCTTTTTATCTATTGTCTCACATCTCTCTATTCCTTCACGTCTTCCGCTTCATATTATTTGTGTCCTTTTTACCTCCTTCTTCCTCCTCTTTTATCCATCCATTTTGTATGTCACAGAGCTACTTGTAGTACCTGTTCTAGTGCAGTGGTTGAGGAAAGGTGGGGGTTGGCAAAGTATGTTTTTCACTGTTAACGTTTGGAGCTTCTCTCCATCATTGTGAAAGTCTCACACATGCATGTTTCTGTTTGGCATCTCTAGCATTTGGACCCATGTCTGGTGGGTGAAGAGGGAATAATCAGAGAAATGAGAGGAACTTTTAAAGAACCTCTAGTGGGAATGACCCAGGATGACGCTGGACAAGGACAGCTAACGAGGTACCAGAGGACTCTAAATTTAGATGCAGTTAAAAAGACAGGAATCAATATCATACATGTCTAACGTCTTCCCATATCATGCTGTCTTCTTCCTTTATTTCCCTTTGGGTCAATCATCCAACTTCCTGCCGTCTTGTAATATCATGTACTAGCTTCTGGTAGCCCTTATTTTTTAGTTTCTTTTTTTCTACATATTTGACATATATTCATTGAATATGGATTTCATTATTTGCTTTTCCACATTTAGCTCAGCCTAGTTGAGGAACGGGATTGTGAAGTGATTAGCCAAAGGTTGTGAGGTGCATCAGTGGAAGAAGAAGGATTGGAACCCTGGTTTCCATCATTTTAAGCCTGTTGCACTTACCACTGGGCTGCACCTCCACTCCATTTCCTATAATAAACATGGGAGACCACGAGGGGCATTTTCGATATGACGTCTAAATCCAACTTTAGATGTTTTGCTGAAAATGTCCAAAAATCAAGTAATGAAAATGGCCATTTTCAAAACATAAAAATGTTTACTTCTTTTCTTTGAAAATGACCATTTCCTAGATGTTGTTGTGCTTAGTATATCTATCTTTTTGGACCATCCACTCCCCCCCAAAAAAAGGTCCAAGTGAAAAACGCAGAAAATCAAGCAATTGCGACATAGGCGGAGCTAGCTTTCCTAGTGGACTGGCCACACAGGCATCCCAGCAGAGTAGTGGGGCCTCCTAGAAGTCACTGCAATGGACTTCAAATAAAAGGTCCTAGGTATACATTTCACCATTACCCCCTTATAAAACCCCTTCAAAACCCATTAGAAAAAACCTACTGTATGCAACTATACATCACTACAATAGCCCTTGTGGCTACAGGTGTCACCTATATATTGCAAGTCCCCAAAACCTGACTCTCAATGTCCATCTTTGCCAGATATTCTCCATTGGCCATCGACTCAGGCAAGTGCTTGGGCCTTCTCCTCCCCAGCTTCTCCGGCCTCCATCCTTCCTGGCCGTCCGATGGGGTGCAGCCTGCAATCACAAAAACAAATCCAAGTGTGGCCTGTTGACTCGCCTGGCCCCCCCACACTTGCTCCTCCATCCCCTACATCCACTCCCAAGCCTCCAGTTTTTACAAATCCACCCTCACCTCCCCCCTAGGTACCCTTTAACTGGGGTAGGTGAGCAAAGTGCTTTTGCTAGTGTTGGCTCCCTCAACGGGCTTCTGGAACCTCCAAGAACACCTCCATCTCACTTCACTGGGATACACCGACTGCCTGGGTCCACACCAGTCCTCAGCTCTTCCCTTGGCTTCCCCTTTCAGACAGGGGTATTCAACTGCCAAGGGTAGCAGGGATCCTCTGATATCCTCATCACCCAGTGGTTGTTCAACAGTCAAGTCCTATCTGGGTTGCCATTTGTGATATCCCCCTTCTCACTCAGGGTGACCTGGTTTCCACTCAGCACATTAAGCAGGTCTCACCAACTGCATATTTCTCAGCCAACTCTTTATTCCAGCCCCTGGGCACACTTCTTCTAGCTTAACACTTTATGCTTTCATAGATCTTCAGATTGAGCCTCCCCACACAGATACATGGGCTCAGTACTACACCAATACTTTGGGGACTCTCAACCCCAGGCTTTGCAGCCTGCTTCTCTCAGTACTTTGGACACACAGTCCCCTCTTTGAACACACAGTTCTAGACACACAGTCTTTTCTTCTTGGACACACAGTCCCTCTTTGAACACACAGTTCTAGACACACAGTCAAACTCTAATGCTTTAGGGACTTCTTACCCCAGGACTTTCAGCCTGCTGATCTCCTTTGGACACCCAGTCCACCCCCAAGTCCATAAGGTTAGCCAGTATCTTTCAGGGGCTCTCTCTCCTTCTACTGCTAGCTCATTTCCCTCCATTCACAACTCAGGTGGGGTATAAAGTGGTTAATTAACCACCCAGGACCCAGCCCATAATCTCCTGCACCTGTGGGCCTCCCAGGGCTCTCCCCGGTCCTAGCGACCTCCACCTTCTTCTAGCGCCCTCTAGTGGCCTACACCATATAGGACACCCCCTTACTTATCACAATATGGGTACAGTAGGGGTTTTTTGGGGGGGGGGGGGTGGAGAGGATGACACTATCCACCACAAATGTAATAGTTAAATTGGATTATGTGCCTGGGTCACCTTCTCTACAGTGCACTGCACTCACTACTAGGCTATTCCAGGAATCTACTTGCTGCTGTAATAGGACTGGCCATAACATCTGCAGCTGTCATAGAGGCTGGTATGTACTGTTTCATTAACATCTTTGCGGGGTGGGAGGGGGTCAGTGACCACTGAAGGGGTAAGGGGGTGTCATTCCTTTATTCCTGCAGGGGTCATCTGGTCATTTAGGGCACTTGTTTGTGGTATTTTAATAAAACTTATAGCCCTGGATGTTTTTATTATTGCATAAAAACATCCAAGTGTTTGGAACACCCAGATTCCGCCCATAACATGCCCCTGGCACACACCCTTGTGATTTGAATGCACTTCCGATGGACTTCATAGAAAACCCACTAAAAATTGGTTTTGAAAATACCAATTTGGACATTTTTGTGATAAAAAAAAACCCAAATGCTGATTTATGCCACTTTTTGGGCATTTTTCTCTTTTGTAAATTAGCCCCAATTGTTCTTCTAGTTCAGTGATGAAACCTGTTCCTGAATGAGGGCGAGGAAGCCTTAGAATTAATTAACAAAAAAGCTGAAAATTGAGCTGCGGAAATTAAGGGAATTATAGGATCACGTAGATATTGGACTCATAATAACATGACCTCCGAAGAAGAGAATACCACAATTCTATTTGATAAATTTTCAATTATTTCTATATTTTATAAACTTCTAATTATGGTTAGAATGTAGCAGATGAAATAAAATAAACGTAAACAGAGATGGTATGTTCTATATTTCTAGAATTTCCTGTAATTAGTATTAAGTTTAAATTGTAATAGGGGATGTTATGTTCCCTACTTTTAAACTCTAAGGGCTAGATTCCATATATATGGTGCCTGAAAAGTCTGCACAGAAAGAAATATGCCTAGGTGTATTCTCTAAAGTATGCCTAAATTTTATAGAATACGCTTAAATTTTTGTGTGGTATATAGAATTATGCCAAGCGCCTTTCCATATGACCAAATTTAGTTGCAGCCATTTATGCCACATTTTATTTGACATAAATCCTGATGCGTAAATTAGGCGCAGAGTGGGTGTATTCTATAACAACATGCAGAGATTTTAGAAATTCCCACACTCCACCCATGGCCATGAACCCTTTTCAAATATGCAATTTAGAATTTAAAAATATCACATTACAGAATACGCTTAGCGAATTCTCTGCGTAATCTTAATTAGTGCCAATTAGTGCCAGCTGATTAGCTAGTTAACCAATTAAGTTACGCATATTGTTATAGATTTCTGCATGAATATTAAGGCGCAATATATAGAATCTGGCGGTAAGCCTACTGGCGAGTAGCATAATAGAAGTTCTCCTACTGTATTGTATTGTATTGTATTGCAATATATTAGAGATTCTGTGTGCATTTTGTGTGGGAATGTGTGCCTATATTTATTTTCTGGGATGAATTATTTCAAGCTAGCACAAATTAATATTTAAAATGTATAGTTGCAATCAAAAATATAAACTTGGATACCTAGGAATACCTTGGGACAATTAGCTAGAGAAATGCATAAATGTGAACTAGAGACCCATTCTCTGAAGTTTTTCACTAACCAGTTGGAAAAGTAAATGTAAGTCAGTGATAAATATACTTAGAGGGGCATAATCAAACGGCGCCGGCCAAATAGATGGCCGGCCATTTATTTGGCCGGTGCCACAAAGAGCAGACCTGAACAGTTTAATCGAAAAAGATGGCGGGCCATCTTTCATTTTGATAATATGGTTGGGGCCAGCCAAATGTCAGAGATGGCCGGGTTTGAGATGGCCGGCATCGGTTTTCGCCGATAATGGAAACTAATGCCGGCGATCTCAAACCCGGCCAAATCCAAGGCATTTGGTCGTTTGGGGAGCTAGCATTTGTAGTGCACTGGTCCCCCTGACATGCCAGGACACCAACCAGGCACCCTAGGGGGCACTGCAGTGGACTTCAAAAATAGCTCCCAGGTGCATAGCTACTACTACTACTACTACTACTACTTATCATTTCTATAGCGCTACTAGACCTTGGGTGCTGAGCCCCCCAAATCCCCCAAAAACCCACTCACCACAACTGTACACCACTATCATAGCCCTTAGGGATGAAGGGGGCACCTACCTGTGGGTACAGTGAGTTTTGGGGTTTTTTGGAGGGCTTAACATTTACCACCACAAGTGTAACAGGTAGGGGGGGATGGGCCTTGGGTGGGAGAGTGTTGGTGACCACTGGGGGAGTAAGGGGTCATTTGGTCAGTTGGGGCAGTTTCTAACTTTATTAAGACCCTCCTTGGCAACCCAGCATAGAGATTATTAAGTAGTTTAGTCCACTGAGGACTAGAACATGAGGAGCAAATAGTTGGTAAGGACAGAAAAAGGCCTTAACTGCTTAAGTAAATGAAGTTTACAAAAAGCACTCAGTAGTACTCTGGAACCTTGATCTTCAAAGGACTCATCCAAGTCTAACACCACCTGTCACCTGGGCCACCGCTGGACATCAGCTAGTGGCTGGCGAATCACCCTGGCTAGGCACAGGACTAGGCAAGAACCAGGAACAAGGCTTGACTATGGCAGAAACCAGGAACAGAGTTTAGCTGTAGCAGGAGCCAGGAACAGGGTTTGACTAGCAGGAGCCAAGAGCAGGAACAAAGCTAGGCAAGAACAGGACACACAGGAGCAAGGCTTCAGGAACAAGGCTTGCAGGAACAAGGTTCAAGAACAAGGTAGGCAGGAGCAAGGCTTACAGGTACAAGGTTCAGGAACAAGGCTTGCAGAAGCAAGGCTTTCAGGATCAAGACTGGCTTGTTGCGAAGGCAAGGTATGAAAGTCCCAAGGTTCCTTATGAAGGACCTAACTGATGATGTTGGAACCTCTGGTGCCCTGGAAAGAGGCTTGGAATGCAACAGAGCACAGTAGGGACACTAGATACTAAGACCACAGACTGAGGCTTGGATAGATTCTGGAGTGAGATTTGAGAAGCAGGGAAACAGGCAATAGTGGCATCAATGAATGGAGAAGGCAGTCTGAAGAAGCCGCAGAACCTGACCACTAAAAGGAAAGGTGAGTCTGGATGTGGGGGCATGGCTACGGACATGATAACCACCCCAATATTGATAACTTTGGGGGCCAGAGGACAAAGGTTTCTCCTCTATAATAGGTTTAAGCTGAGTAGAACTGCAGTCCAGGTTACTAAAACATTAGATTTCAGCTTTGTTAGCACTGCTAACCAAACAAGATTTGCCAACTGTGTAACCTTATCTGATAACATTGGTTTAGCTGCAAAAGGGGACCATCATCTAAATGTCATCTATGTATAGGTGATTTATAACTCCAAAAAATCAAATCAAAGCTCCAATGTGACAAAAATATTGACTATAATTCTGAATATATGTCTCTATCATGAGTGTTTAGGGATCACTGGGCAGTCGGCCCATTTTATGAGAAATTTGAGTTTCATAGTTCCTTTTCACAATGAGATAAAGAATAACATTTTTTCAGACGAGGGAACCAAAATGTATATAAGATTTCTATTAGTTTCAAGTATAGCTATGCTGGGTTAACTACCAAATAATTATGCATGTACTCAGATCATTTTTAGCAAAATATATGCCATTATATCTAGAACTCAGTTTACAAAATTTGTTTTACACATTGCATTTCCATAGATTACTCCTTAGTCTACCCCTTTTCATCATCATCCTACAATCTCTCATTACACTTCCTTCTTTCAATTGAATTATGCATTTATATCTTGAAAGTATTTAAAGCTTTAAAGTATTTAAAGTTTCTCCCTTACTCCCCCTTTCTTCTGTAGTATGCATACTTATGTAGCAAGTAGGTTATGGTGAGGGTTGCCCCAGAGGCCCTACAGAAGTATTTGTGGATGTTTGTTGCTTCATACAGAGATAAAATAAATAAAACAGAGGAGCAGTGCACTAGAGAGAAAACAGAGTGCCCTGATGGATAGGGGAAGCAAAGCTTGAGAACTTTACTGGAGCAAAATAACTATACTAGGCAAAAACCAAAGGAATGCAGAAAGATAAAATATGATTAAAAAAACACATTTATTGTGGTGACCCTAAAAAGCAAAGTATATACAGAGTGGAGTAGCCTAGTGGCTAGTGCAGCGGACTTTGATCCTGGCAGATCTGGGTTCAATTCCCACTGCAGCTCCTTGTGACTGTGGGCAAGTCACTTAACCCTCCATTGCCCCAGGTACAAAATAAGTACCTGTATATATGTAAACCGCTTTGAATGTAGTTGCAAATTACCACAGAAAGGCAGTATGTCAAGTCCCATTTCCCTTTCCCTATATGAGATTCTACATGGAATGTTGCTACTATTGGAGATTCTAGATGGAACGTTGCTACTATTGAGATTCTGTTGCTACTATTTGAGATTCTACATGGAATGTTGCTTTTCCACTAGCAACATTCCATGTAGAAGCCTGCCCTTGCAGTTCAGCAACGCGGCCACGCAGGCTTCTGTTTCTGTGAGTTTGACGTCCTGCACATAAATGCAGCACCCAGGTTGTGCTGGGCCCTAAAGCTTGGGCTCAGTAAGCCTCTCCTCACTTCCTGTAGTACAGTTTCCCCCGGATATTCTCCTAGGGGCTATTTTGCTAAAGCGTAGCATGTACTAAATTCTGCAAATCCTATTTTATACCTATGGGCCATGAGGCACTTAACGCATGCTAATGTCAATTAGTGCATGGTAAGGTTTAGTTAAAGGGCCCCTTAGAGGCTTCTCATAAGAAATTTAAGTCAACTTGTAAAACCCACTATTTTGCCCAGGTCTTTTCTGATTAATGTTATGAATGTTTGTTTATTTATTTATTTATTTATTACATTTGTATCCCACATTTTCCCACTATTTGTAGCTCAATGTAGCTTACATAGTACCTTAAAGGCGTTCGCCAAGTCCGGTAGAGAAACAAATACAAGGTGATGCTGTGGTCAAATAAGCTTCATGAGTTTCGGGCATAGTGGGGATAGAAGAGAGGAAGGGTTATGTGGTGTCCATTATGAGCTGTGGTTTTGTTGTGTTGCAGAGTTCAGGCATTTATGTTGGGTCAGTAGTTATTTTCTGAAGTTTAGATGGTCGTAAGTTGTTTTCACGGCTTTTGGCAGTGCGTTCTATAGTTGTGTACTTATATAGGAGAAGCTGGATGCATAAGTTGCAGTGCATTTTTTCTAGCGAAAAAGGTGCCAGTACTCAAATGCCAGGCCACCATTTATGGGTTGGGTGATCACTGAGGGACCCACCCCACAATAGCCAGGCCCCCTGTAACCAGTCACAGAATCTATGACAAGGCAGACTTGGTGTGTAGAGCCTGAGCTCTTTCATTAAAACTTGGGGTCCATGGGTCAATTTTAGCAGACAATGGAAAAGGTGCCGGTACTCAGTACCCCCAAGTACCCCCTCAAAAAAAGCCCTGATAAATTGATTTGTATTTGAGTCCTTTGCAGTTCGGGTAGTGTAGGTTTAGGTATGTTCGTGATGATCCAATTGTGTTTCTGTTTGTAGGTTTATGAGGTCTGTCATATATCCTGGGGCTTCGCCGTAAATAACTTTGTGGACCAGGGTGCAGATTTTGAAGGCAATACGTTCTTTGATTGGGAGCCAGTGCAGTTTTTCTTGGAGGGGTTTGGCACTTTCAAATTGTGTTTTACCAAATATCAGCCTGGCTGCCATGTTTTGTGCGGTCTGGAGTTTCTTTGTGAGTTGTCCTTTACATCCCGCATAAATTCCATTGGAGTAGTCTACATGGCTTAGTACCATTGTTTGTGTTAGTTTGCAAAATGTTTCCCTCGGGAAGAATGGTTTCACGCACTTAAGTTTCCACATTAAGTGGAACATTTTCTTAATTGTGGAGTTCAATTGGCTCTCAAGTGTAAGGTTACGGTCGATTGTAATGCCGAGTATTTTCAGGCGGTCCGAGATAGGGAGGGTGTAGTCAGGGGTGTTTATAGTTGTGGGTTTGTGCGTATTGTGTTGAGATGAGAGGATGAGACAATGTTTGATGATTTCAGTCTGCTTCTGCGACACCCAGCAATATGTCTTGTTCAGCACTGTGTTAACGTACTCAGTTAACATTCCTCCCCACCCCCAACCCACCCACCACCACCACTACTGTTTCTTCTTGATTATTTTTATAGATTTATTATTATAATTTTATAACTGTCTTATTTTGCATCTTTGTAATGTTAAGCCTCCTCCTGTGCTTTCTAATGTCCCCCTGAACTCTTTTTACTGCAAACCACGTAGATCTGCTTTGATTTAGCAGTATATCAAATAAGTTGAAATAAGAACATAAGCATACTGAGACAGACCGAAGGGCCATTGAGCCCAGTATCCTATTTCCAACAGTGACCAATTCAGGATACTGAAATGTCAAAGAAGATACTGGATGCTGGTTTGCATGTCCTTTTATGCTTCCCTCTCAAATGCAAAGGTGATACTTCCTGCCCCTTATCTGACAGAGAGGCCCTCCACCATTGCGTCACACTATCTGTTGCTCTATTTAGAAGCAAGAACTCCAGAAAGTACCTCCTTAAACTATAGAAAAAAACACTTCTGAGGCCTTTGCTCCAATTAGATCTTAATCTGTCCCTATATGCATCATAAAAAGAGCATTGATCATTTTAGAAACCTCCATATGGATTGATTTCATTTGGTTTATGTCCTTTTGTAGGTACATTCTCCAGACTTGCACACAATATTCCAAATAAGATGTCATCAGAGATTTATTCCAATGCTATATCACCTCCTTTTCCCACTGGCTATTCCTCTCCCTAGGCAGCCGAACACCCTTCTGGCTTTTGTTTTCGTATTACTTACTTGTTTGCCCACCATAAAATCATCAGATGGGATCTTCCCCAGGTCCTATTCCTGTTTTACACACAGAAATTTTCCAAATAATCAAATTGCCAACTCAAAATCCAATTGTGAGAGTAAGCTTATTATAGAGCTGTCAAATACTCATTAAACACACTCAAAATGAAGGGAAAAAAGCCTAAGAAAAATAATCAAAGCACCAAGTCTTCTGTGCGTAATATTTTTCAGTCTTAGGCACAGAAATTTACCTTCATACTGTATGGCTCCCTTGGGCTTTTGCAGCCAAAATATATGACCTTGCATCTTATAGCTTTAAATCTTAGCTGACAAACAAAAGCCCTTTCCTCAAACTTTTCTAAATGTCTTTTCATGATGTCCACACTTTTGGTGATGTCTACCCTGTTGCAAATTTTCACATAGTTGCAAACAGCAAACTTTTCCCAATAGCCCACCCACAATATCACTTATTAAATCATTGGAAGAACTGGACCTAGAACCAGGCCCTTTGGCACACCCCTGGTAATGTTTCTTTCCTCAAAATGAACTCCATTTATTACTACCCTTTGTCATCTCCCACTGAAGCAGTTTCTTGGCCAGTCAGTCACTTTATGCCCATTACAAAGGTGATCAATTTATATATAATGACCTATGTGACTGTGGAATTGAGTCAAAGGCCTTGCTGAAATCCAAGTACATGATCTGTAACACTTTTTCTGATCTATCTCTTTACTCACCCAATCAGTGAAACTGATCAGATTTCTAACAAAACCTACCTTTGGTAAAGCCATGATACCTTGGATCCTATAATGCATTGGATTCTATGAATTACATAATCCTCTGTTTTAGAAGTTTTTCAACAAAGTTTTCATCAATTTAATCTCCACAGAGGTCAGACTAACCCACCTGTAGTTCCCAGTTGATGTCTTGGTTCCACATTTGTGAAAAAGAATCATATCTGACCATCTCCAATTCTCCAGACTCTAAAAAAAAGTTTTTAAATGATCCGGTTTCACTGCTTTGCCTACTTTTAGTTTAATTAGTTACTCATGAGTACAGTCTCCTGAAAATTCTTTAAGGTCCACACCTTTGAGGGTGTCTACCTTATTCCTATTCCTATTAATTGAAAATTTTTAATGGTTTTATTCTTAGCCCTTCCATAGTGAGCAGAAATATTTGTTAACAATTCCACTTTATCATCATAAACCTCTACATATTCTTCCTCTTAACCTTAATTTCATGATGCCTCTTTAACACTTCTTTTTAACAGTCACCCTCATTCTTTACTATATTAACTATTTTTTCTTCCATTACCAACTTTGCTTTCTTCACTGGTTTCCCACCATCACTTGGTTTTTCTAGATGTTGCCTGTCTTCCACTGTTCGCAATCTGTTATATTTATGAATGATAATCTTTTCCCTTATCTTTTCAGCTACTTCTTTAGAAAACCGTAGTGACCTCTTTTCATCTCATCTTTACTTACCTTCCTTCTCCCCCTAGATTTGTCAGCTAATGACTTCCTGAGGCACTCCCCCTATCTCAACAAAGTTAGTTTCCAGAAATCTAGGACTATCACTTTTGAATGAACTAACTCCACCCACTATGGCATCAGAGACACTCCCTGTTTGTAAGTACATGACCTGTATTGTCCCCTTTCGTGTGGTTTCTATTACAGGTTGCTGGAACAAATTTCCTGCAGAAAGTGCAGCATCTCTCATCTTTAAGATGGTGCCATAGCAAGGATGCTCCTTGCAAAATCTGATAGATTGAAATCACTGGACTATAGCACTTTCTCTTTCAAGCAAGCTTGTCTTGAATTAAATCTGTATCCATTTCTTCTACCTGAAAAGGAGGTCTATATATCATATTAAGCCAAGCAAATGTTCCATTCCCTCTCTCCAGATTAATTTATAGTGTCAACTCCTTGCTTCACATTGTCCTTTTTTCATATTTTTATACAAGTATTCAATGTTTTATTAATTTGACGGCTGTTACATTCTTGAGGGTTTTTTTTCTTATCTATCCCTCATGATCCTAGTTTAACCCCCTTTTGAGTAGATTTGTCAAATCTACTAAAAAGACACTTCACCCTTTCTTTAACAGATGAGCCCCATCTCTGTTCAAAAGTCCTTGGAATATCATGGATCAGGAAGCCAAGGTGCTCTTATCAAGACCATTTATACAGTTATGCATCCATCTCCAAAATGTGAATTTCTTTTACCTCAGCTTTTATTCTTGACTGGGAAGATAGAGAACACCATCTGCAAGCTTGTATAATTCACCCTCTGTCCCACAGCTATGGCATAATGGGGATACCTAGCAGTTTGATTCATATTAACATAGATGAGGAAGCATTTGATAATTGTCAGTAGATTTGATTCTTGGCAAGCTCTCCATAATGTCTCAGGTCATGAAATCTGGCAAATAGTATAGATTCCAGGACATCATGTCTAGTCAGCAGAAGGGTGCCTCCATGCTCTTCAGAATGAGTCACCACTTCCTTTCATAATCATAATGGGTTATGATCCTGCAGTTTTGTGTGTTACAGTTTCCAAGTTCCTCCTCTTCCTATAATGGTTTCTCCTCTTCTGTTTCCAAGATTTCATTCTTGTTCTTCAACTTGGGAGAAGATGGAGTGAGGATATAGGAGGAATTCAGTAAGTGGTGCCCAAAGTCAGGCACTGTGAAAATCTGCACTAAACTGGCATTGTGTGCAGGGCACTCTGTGCAGAGCACCCTTTGCAGAATACAAGCTTAGCATGGATCTCGCACCTAACTTTAGGATCTTTTTACCAAGCCATGATAGGGCTACTACAGGCTTGGTACACAGCGATTCAGCCCTACCGCCAGGTTACCGTGGGAGTCTGGTGGTAGTACTGACTCCCACCACATGGTTTTCCAGTGCCAAAAAATTAGTTCTAACTTTTTACCACCAGGTTAGTGCAGGAGCCCTTACCCGCCTCCTAAATAGGAGGCATTAAGGGCTACCCTGGAAATGGACGTGTGGCAAGTGTTACTGTACCACCATTTCCATTCTTTTTTTTTAAATCCTTTTACTGGTGAAGGTGAAAGGAGGCCTCAGTGTAGCAAACCTGCATGATGACATCACCTCAGGGGTCCTTTTACCACTGATGGATAAAAGGACCCCTGTGGGCACACATATTATGCCCGTTGAAACCTAGTGTAAATGCTAGTGCACAACTAATAGCAGTTGGGCATGTAAACAACCCTATCCTATAACATCATGCCTAAATTCTGGGAATGTCCCTGACCCATCCATGCCCATCACATGGCCATATGTCCCCTTTTAGTTACATAAATTTAGGCATGCATGTTATAGAATAGAGCATAGGGCAGATCCATGAGTAACTCCAAATAAGAGCCAATTAACACAAATTATTGATTGTTACTGGCTCATTAACTAATTACTTTGCATGTGGATCTGGGATCAGTGCCAAAATTTGGGCAACCTATATAGAATCTGATTGCTAGAGTCTAGTAGATGTAGTAATCTGGGTCCAACTGTCATCTTTCAATCTAGTTTCACCTTCCCTTCATTTTAAGCTGTAATGCCTTAATTGTAACACATTGAATTGAATTGAAATTATTATTTCTAATCTGCCCTTGTCCAGGGCGGAGTAAAAGCAAACATGCATAAAATCAAATTAACAAACCACACAAAAACATGACAAATTACAAAACAAAATCCAACAAAATGCAGTTCCAGCAGAAATTCCATAATTAATCCGCACCATTCCTTCAGACGGAGTTGTTTCAGATGTGTCTTAAATGTAGACAAGCAGGTTTCACTTTTGAACCATAATGACAGTTTTTTTTCCATTCAGTGGGTCCAGAAATGGAGAAAGTACGAATCTGTGTAGCGTCTAAATGTGCATGCTGCAGTGCACGTACAACAAGTTCACATTTACGTTGCGATCTCAAAGATCGAGCTGGCAGGTACCATTTCTTAAATAGTAAGTTGAATCATGATAAAGTACTTGGTGAACCATCACCAGCAATTTGTATAGAATCCTACAGTTTAATGCAGTGGCGTACCAAGGGGGGGCGGTGGGGGCGGTCCGCCCCGGGTGCACGCCGCTGGGGGGGTGCCGCGCGCCTGTCGGCCCTTCATTTTCATGCTCCCTTTGCCCTGGAACAGGTTACTTCCTGTTCCGGGGCAGAGGGAGCATGAAAACGAAGAGCCGGCAGGCGCGCGCACCCCCCCCCCCCAGCGGCGTGCACCCAGGGGGAGGGTTCTTTCGCCGGGGGGCATCACGCTGTTTCCGGGGGGGCGCTGCACCCGGGGGACGGGGTGCATCGGCGATCCGCCCCGGGTGGTCAGCCCCCCTAGGAACACCACTGGTTTAATGACAACCATTTCAAACGTTTCATATGCACAGATATGTGTTCGGACTGCAAAAGGCCAAATAAGAGCCTCACAGCTGAACTTATAGCCACCTGAAACGCCAGAAGACAAAACCCTGGTAATCCAAGATAAACCATGTTACAGTAGTCCATAGCACTGAGTATCATTATCTGTACCGCCTTCCTAAAATCAACCCAGGGCTGGAGAGGTTTCAATTACTTCACATCTTAGGGCCCTGTTTACTAAGGTGCGCTAGTGTTTTTAGATATTGTGTTGTTTTTAGATATTGTGTTCTGTATTCCATAACATTCAGATAGTGTTTTCCATTTTATGTAAACAATAAAGTAAGACAGAAATTAGTTGAAATTGCAAACTGCATGATTTTGGGGAGGGAATTGATGACCAATGCGTTGTACAAAAGAGTATATAAGTGGCTGTTGTATTATATTTAGTCAGAGGCTGAGAGATGATCAGTGTATAACTCTTTACAGCGGTGGTCTCTCTCTCTCTCTACCTCTCATAACAAATTGCTATTTGTTATTGCCGGATTGCTTTGCTATCTAAATTGGTAAGGAATAAAGATTTTTTTCAGTAGAAGAAACATAGCCTCTGTCTTCATTGTCCACTGTATCTTGGGGTGGGTGTAAGGATGCAGAAAAACCCTATTGGTATATTTCTTATGGTAAGTAGAAAGACCAGAAAAAGAATGACCACATATTATAGCCTGAGACTGGGTGGTTAGCAGAGGGGACCATATAACCACAGACTCCACTATAAACAGTGCTAATGGGTGTCTGTAGCGTTAGCACGTGCTGATTTTTAGCAAGCACTAAAAATGCTAGCACACCTACAGCATGGCATAGTAAACAGGGCCCTTAGTTTACATTTACTTTACATCCTTATCAGCCCTCATATTCTCTATTTCTGTTTACTCTTTTGGTATGCAGTTGTATTGTGACAAATGTAAAAGTAATACAGCTTCTTCAGGCATCACAGATGGGTGTTGGTTAAGGTCAGAATTAAATGCCACTATTGGTCCATTAAATAGCCTTCTTTCCCAGCAATCTCCAAACTTCAGAGGTCAAATCAATCCATTCTTCATAGGTTTGTCAACGTACTGATTTACCCACAATAAACAAAGACAATACAAATGTGGAAACAAAATTTTTTTTTCAAAGAAGAGAAACAGGAAAATAAATGAGACTGCATTACAATAGCAGGTACATCATTAAAAAGAAATACCCTGAAATCTTTATCCATGCAGAATATTTTAGGCCAGTAGGCATACGTAGGGATTTGGATTTAGTTTACGCTGTTTTCAGTAGAAATGCCCAAATCAGTTTGAATACAGAGCTTGGAATATGCGGACATGCATGCCACATTAGAGAACTATTGTTACCATTGACCAGAGGTATCAAACTCCAGTTTCCCAAAGTCTGCAAACCAGTCTGATAATCATGAGGGTGCATTTTTATCGATTAATAGACACCCTAATCTATACTTGACCAACCATCAATCAGCTGCTTTCCAACTGGCTGACTGGAAGATCTTTGCAAAGAATGTTGTAGTTTATGCAGCTCTGATTGGATGGAAGTGATGTCATGCTGTGCCCTTTACTTTAGAAGATTATTCACTACTATAGAGTTGAAGCAGAAGATGGAACTGCCTGAAAGCCTCTGTGAAGCAACTAAAAACCCCAGATTATGGTACTGGAGATTAGCATTTTAATAGAGTGTGACTGTAAGGGCTGGTGATAAAGAGCTGTTTTGTTTTGATACTGTGTGTTGGGGGGAGGCAGGGGGTTGATTTCTCAATCCTTGTGTTCCTTTCAGAAGGGAGTCTGACAGAGACAGAGATGTACTTTATCAGAACCACAGCTGTGCAGCTCCAAACAGAGTTAAGGCAAAATAGACTTTGTTTCTGCATCAGTCTTAAAAGGATAAATAGTCTATTCTCTCCTCTCCTAATGCACACATACATTCACATGCACAAATAATGCCCTGTGGTGTATTAAAGAGCAGCCTCGAGGCTACTGTTTCACTTGTTTAATGAAAGAAAGAGCAATTTCGTGACACAGGGTGGCAAGGCGAGCAGAAATGAGGAGTGGAAGTTGCTATGGTTACAGAAGTTAAAAGATGCTGTACCTGTTATCCCTCAAACAGTCGGCGGTTCTCTTTAATCTTAGCTGACTCTCAGTCAGAGCACACGTGGAAGGTGATTATAGTTGGTTATTCTTGCTTTTTAATTTCTGGGCTGAATTTTGTGAAAACTCTAAGGGCTCAGTTGAACCACAGGATGGGAATAAGCAAACCAGGCCCTTAGTGACTAAGAAATAGAGTGCATTGATAGCATGGAATGCAATCAAGCATACTTTTGGAAGCCTCTGCATTAGATTTCCCCTATTACTCTGCCAGCACCTCTTTATTCTATGCAACACAATGGGTTTTTTTTCAGTTCTGGGCTTCTGCTTCAAGCCAGAATTGCATGGATGTGGTGTTGTGGTATGAATAGATGTGCAGGTACAACTCAGGTCACTAAGCTCAATTTGTTTATTACAATCTAACATTTACCACAGGGCCTTTGAAAAGACTTGCCACCACCTTTGCACCGTATCTCCACACCTCCCCTTTCCCCATCAACACAAGCCCACTCTTTACAGTTGTTATGAAGATTCCAATTTACCTCAGAAGCCCAACGCATTAAAGAATAAAACTGATGCAACAAAATTGCAGGGTTGGGGGAAACCTGAATACACAGTAACACAGTAGATGATGACAGATAACAATCTGCACAGTCCATCCAGTCTACCCAACAAGATGGCCAGAGCCATGTCTGCTACTCTTTGTAGACCCAGCCACCCATGCTTAAAGATGCTTAAACCCTCGCCACTCCCCCCCCCCCCCCGCCCTTTGCCAAGTTATGTTAAGCTGAACTTTTCTCAAAGTAATCACAGAAGCCTTGAGTGATTTCAGCTTCTGTATTGTCTCTTTTTTTGCAGCTATTTTCTGAGAGGTTAAACAGTCTGATGCTAAGAGCAGCCAACCATCTGCTGACCTGAAGATTGTTTGCAAATTGCTACTTTCTGCTGCTTTCTGAATGATGATATAGCCACATTTTCTAAAGGCACTGCTCTTTTTAAATTATTCTTTTCTAAACTTACAGACATATAAAATAACTATGGTTTCAGGCTTATTTTCGAAAGAGAAGGGCGCCCATCTTTTGACACAAATCGGGAGATGGGCATCCTTCTCCCAGAGTCGCCCAAATCGACATAATCAAAAGCCGATTTTGGGCATCCCCAACTGCTTTCCATCGCGGGGACAACCAAAGTTCTCAGGGCGCGTGTCTGAAGCATAGCAAAGGTGGAACTGGGGCGTGCCTAACACATGGGCATCCTCGACCGATAATGGAAAAAAGAAGGGCATCCCTGACGAGCACTTGGGCGACTTACTTGGTCCATTTTTTGTTACGACCAAGCCTCAAAAAGGTGCCCGAACTGACCAGATGATCACCGGAGGGAATTGGGGATGACCTCCCCTTACTCCCCCAGTGGTCACCAACCACCTCACACCCTAAAAAAAAACCTTTTTAAATATTTTTTGCCAGCCTCAAATGTCATAACCCAGCTCCATGACAGCAGTATGCAGGTCCCTGGAGCAGTTTTAGTGGGTGCAGTGCACTTCAGGCACTGTTGTGCACTATGGGATTTGAGCACCTGGTGTTATAGAATAGTGTGCAGCCAGATATGTGCGCAAATCCCAATTGGTGCCAACTAATGTGAATAATTGGTTGTTAATTCTAATTATTGCTCGTTACCCAATTAAGTTGCACGCATATCTCAGGAGTGTATCCAAAATTGGGGCTCCATATATAGAATATGGGGGCATATGTGATGTGTCTATACCCATTTGGCCTGTCTGTACCAACATCTGGAATATCTGTACCCATGTAGTACCATAGCTACCCCATGTCGGGAGTGTCTGTTTACAGAAGTGAAGGAGTAAACTTTCCTATATGGTACTGAATTAACAACAGACACCAAACTGTGCTCCTATATGAGAGAACTGGTTGGAATTATGCTAATTATTGATTCATCTTAATTATAATTTTATGGGAGAGTTGAATCTGGCAAAGGCTTTAATGAATCTCCCTTTTCCTCTAAACTTCTTTCTTCCTTCCTCCCTTTAAATTGCTTCCAGGCTGTTTCCCTTTCTTCTTCTGCCTTTTTCTTGAAACCTGCCTCTTCTCTTTCTGTGCATTTTTCCTTTTCATGTCACTATAGTAGAGTAGCTCATTATTGCTTTTTACTTTATAATTGATTCAAGAGAGAAAAAAACCTAACACAAATAACATTTGCACACAGTATGCTCGAGGTGGGGGGGGGGATGGCGAGATGGAGGACCTGTTAAAGATGGTGTATTGCTGGTTCTTTCAGATGTTTGCTTAATTAGCAGCACAGGGGATGATTGATCTCTATGCTTCTGTCTGAAAAAAAATGCCATTTGCAATCAGAGCCCCTACTACATGCCCTTTCCACAGTCAATCTGCTGCATTACAGATCTGTTTTTCCCTTTTATGGATAATCATACTGTGACCTATGAGTTCAGCTGTTTGGTTTTCACCATAATAGACCACATTTAGCTCAGGTTTGGGGTGAAAATGGTAACAAAAAAAATGCAAAGTTCTTTCTGAATCAAATTTTGTGGTGAATGATGATCATATCTCATGGTATTTATGGGAATCAATTTTCCTGGCAGACAGTATGCTGTATGAATTATTACTGGATAAGAAAATAGATTTAACCCATTCTGGTTATGTATAATCTCAAAATGATTTGACTCACAAACTCTTTAAAATTTCGATTGGGAAAAAATGTCTCAGTCAGGGACTCAAAGGCAACATTTTTCAAGTGTAACACCATGACTACCTGTAGTTACCATTGGGGCCTCATCCATCACCACTATCCATCTCTCTACCTGCCAGCTCTGCTCAACCACATGGCTCCTCATAGCTCTGAGTATTTTAGCCATGAAGTGCCTGTATTGTTTATTCTTTTCATGAGAAAAAGAACAGTATGGGATTACGGGCATTGTGTAGATTAAGCTCATAGTGTCACACGGAGCCATAAAAATAACAATGGTAGCAACTGGGCATGGAGCCTTCAGGAAAAGAAATAGTGATAGCTGGAGAAGCCTTGAGAAAGGGAGAGGAATTAATAGAGAGGATTGAATCAACATAATTCCCTCTCCCTCCTTGGTCCTCTATCTCCCAACTGGCAACTGGGGAACAGAGAAACACAACTCTCTCCTGCCGGAATCAGTTTGTGTGGTACAGTAGGGCAAGGGAGGTTTACTGTGTGCATCAAGGGAAGGATTTTGGAGACGTGAAAGTATGGGACTATACATTTGCCCATGTTTGGTGAGATTGTTCAAAGGCACAGGAGTACTGGCAAATGGTTGTACAACCAGTTGAATGACATACTGCATATTACAGTACTTGTGGAAATCTATATTTTGTTATTGAATGGGACCCACAGGGGATGGACCTGCAAAATCAAAAGGCTTGTGGTTTTAGTGGCCACAGCTGCCAGAAATTGCCTGGAATCATACTGGAAGCAAGAGGCGTTACGCTCGAGAGAGCAACTTCTGATTAGCTTGATTATATATACCTGATAACAAAGTTAACTGCTCTGAAGAATAACATGGGTGCCTTTTGTCAGATATGGCAGCCATATAAAGACTAGAGATGCCTCCCATTTTGCTTATATCAGTTTTGAGCTGTGCCTCATACTTTTGACCTCAGACACAACCTGTTTTGTAGTGGTTGTGCTTTACAGGGGGAGATTGGCTTGGGGGGGGGGGGGTTGAGCTTACTATAGCTTGGCTTTTCATTTATGCTAAGGTTTAGTGTCTTCTTTAGGATTCTTCACTTGTGGCCCTGTTTACTAAGGTGCGCTAAATGCTTGAGATGACCGTATATTTCTATGGGTGTCTGTAGAATTAGCGCACACTAAAAATACTAGAGGGCCTCTAGCTTGGCTTAGTAAACAGGGCCTGTTACAAAATGCCTAGCCACAAGCCTGGGGTTACCCCATGGCCACTTACCAAGTCTATCCCCAGCACAGCTCTGGTCCACCTGCCGCTCGTGCTCAACACTAGCACCCTCCTCCCACTGACTGGGTCACACCGCCTCTGTGTGAGTCTCCCTCTCTCAAATTACCCCCAGTGATTTCTAGGTTACTGGATCCACACCCCCAGTGGTCCTACAGTTCCTAGAAAACAATCACAAACCCAACACACAACCACCAGGATTCTTTATCAGTCCAGACAGGCAGAGGCAATAAACAATTGTTTATTGTCTTAAAAATATATTGAACAATGAATAAAAAATGTGCAATCAGCAAACAATAACAGGTAACTGAAATATGGATCAATTATAGCACTAACTAAACATTTGTTTACTTCTTAAAAAGTACCTGGGGAGATCAGGACATATAGCTGCTCACCGGTTATCAAATAACTGTTTTAACAGGGCTTCAGCAAAGAACTTTCTCTCTCTGTTCTTCCGGGCTGAAACTAAAGCAACAGCCAGTAACTGCTGGGTAATTTCAAACTCCAGGCCAATCAGAGCCCAGAACAACAACATTTGGAAAAAGCTGGTTACATCCCTGCAAGGCACTTCCTATTATCTGTGTGCTAACTAAAAGAGAGGTCAGTCCTCTGTAACAGCTTTAAGCATAACATGCACTACCTGCTGGCCAAACTAGAGAAACACACTTCAGAATTGAATTAGGCAATTTACAGGCTTAAATCACTCTGTTCTGTCACAGGGCCCTTGGTGTAATGGTATTGGTTCTTAGATGTTTGTATTATTACACTACTGTGTATTGAAGTTCCCAACTCAATAAAGCTTTATAAACAAAAAAAAAGTATTGGGCTATATGGGCATGGTGAATGCACAAGGAGGTCAAGGGTCAGTGAGTAAGTCAAAAGGAGATGGGAGAGTGAACTGAACTCTTAGAGTGAACTCTTAGGGAAGGTAGTATGTAAGAGTGTGCACTGGTGGAGTATAGGGAAGGAAGCATGTAAGAGTGGATGGTCTAAATACAGAAACTTAAGTAGGCAACCCAATGAAAGCCTCCTAGTGAGATAGTATTCTTGAGTAATGTGACTCTGATTGTGTGAAGGTATCTTTCATTTTCATAATGGTGGAGTGAGATATGTTACTTTAAAAAACAAATTAGCTAATTCATTTTCAGCAGTAGCTCAAGGGTGGGTTCCATTGAGATGCACTAAGGGGCTCATTTTTGAAACAGAAAAAACGCCAAAAAAAAACCCAACACAAAGCTGCAGATGGATGTTTTTCTTGCAAAATGTCCAAATCACTATTTTTTAAAAACATATTTTTAAAATGTTTTCTCTGCAGTTTGTCTGCAGTGCATCCAAATAACAAGGGGAGTGTCAGGGGCTGGATGTAGGCATTCCCACAACTTGAATATTTTTCTACCATAATGGAACAGAGCAAAAACATGTAGGTATAAAAATTGGATGTTTTAGTCTGGACCCTAGTTTCAATAATGACTAAGTCCTAAAAATTGCCTTAAATGACCACTGGAAGGATTAAAGCATGACCCCCCCAGTACTCCCCCAGTGGTCAGTGACCCACTTCTGCCCCCCCAAAGATGTCAAAGAAAGAGTACATACCAGCTTCTATGACAGCATCATGTTATGGCCAATCCTATTAGATCAGCAAGCAGGTCCTGGAGTACCAATAGACTGTAGAGAAGGGGACCCAGGCCCATATCCCACTCTATCTAGTACACTTGTGGTGGAAAGTGTGAGTTCATCCCCAACCCCAAACCCCCCCCCCCCCAAAACAAACTCTACTGTACTCACATAGAGGAGACCACCTGCAGACATAATGGCTATTATAGAGGTGTATAGTTGGGTACATAAGGTTTTTTGGGTGGGTTTGGAGGGCCTCACCATACAATATGTAGAGGGTGTAGCTGTGAGATGTGTACCTGGACCTTTTATGTGAAGTCCACTGGCACTGCTGGGATATCTGCCCAGTCACTAAGAATGCTGGCCCCCTCAATGTCCCAATAGCTGTTTTTGTGCATTAATTCCTTAGACTTTTTTTCAAAAATGGTCACATAAGAAAAACACACCGAGCAGAAAGCGTCTAAAAACCTCTAGGAAATGGCCATTTCAAAAACACAAAAAGTTAGAACGTTTTTCAGGTTCGAAAATGGCCATGTTCACCTCAAGATCTTTGGATGTTTTCAGCAAAACAATCCAAAGTTGGATTTAGATTGTCATATCAAAATGCCCCTCTACGTATGTCCCTAGTATTCTACAGTTGCACATTTCAATAGGTAAAATTCATAGAATACACCCACACTCCTCTCACATAATGCCCTCATTGCAGTTGCATGCTCTGCAACTTAGCTTGCATTTCTTTTATAGAATAGTGCCTATCACTTGTGTGATGTCATTCATGCATATAGGTGTGCCTAGTCTATAAATTAGTGTGTATAATGGTGCTAAATTTAGGGTGCCCTTTATATAATTGGGCCTTTAAGTTTGTACCTGAGGCAATGGAGGGTCAAGTGAGTGGCTCTCAGCTCACTACTCGTCCATATCCACAATATAATATGCCTGATGCAATTATGAGTAACTCATGGAATACAGGAACATAGTTTACATTAGAAGCTGTATTTAGTTTTATTATGGGATTTTGTTTTCATTTTTTGTTCTTGTTATCCACTTTGTAGTGAGTTTTACTTGAAAAGTTGAAATGTTAGTGTCCTTTTAATTCAAATTAAAACAAATAATGACCGGATTAACAGCAAACAGTTCTTTATTAAATGCCATTATAATTTTCTTACCAAGGTATTACATCTTTTGTTTTTCTGTTTGCTTTGTTTTTTTTTTTATTCTTTTTAATCTTTTGTTTGTTTTTTTCTGTGTGTTCTGGATCTTCTGACTTCCAGTCATGTGATACAGGAGGAGAGCTGTGATGATATGGAATGTGGTCATCTGTCTTCAGATGCTCTGCGACAGGTGAAAATCCAGCGTGATCCCGTCTATGGATTTGGGTTTGTGGCCGGCAGCGAGAGACCAGTCGTAGTACGATCTGTTACTGCAGGTAGACTGAGATATGTACAGTACAGCCCCTTTTCAAAATGTCTTTTTTTGTACTAAATAAGTTGACATGTGAAAAGGGAACTTAAATATGACCCAAATAGTGAGACTAAAAACACTTAAATAGAAAAGAGTTGATGGCATTAGGCTGGATTGATTTAATTTAATCTATGATTTCTATTCCCCTTTCCAGGCTGGTAACCCATTCAATGTAGCTCACAACAATAATACTAAACTACTCACAGTATATATATATATATACTTCATTATACAAGGCTCCTAATGTACCTGACTATAACTCAGCTTGAACTTGGGCATAAAAAGGCAAGTAACTTAAATCTAAAATCCAAAGTACTATTAAAACTAAGACACCATCAGGCTCATTTTCAAAAGAGAAAAACGTCCAAAAAGTGGCATATGTCTGCATTTGGACAATTTTCTCACAAAAACATCCAAATCAGCATTTTCGAAAAATATTTTTAGACATTTTTCTCTGAAGTCCACCAGAAGTGCACCCATATCTCAAGGGGGAATGCAAGGGGCGTGTTCAGGGCAGAACATGGGCATTCCTAAGACTTAGACATTTTTCAGCCATAATGGAACAAGACAAAACCGTCCAGGACTAAGATGTTTTGAGCTAGACCTGTTTTTATTACAAATAAGGCACAAAGAGGTGCCCTAAATAACCAGATGACCACTGGAGGGAGACATGAATGACCTCCCCTTATTCCCTCAGTGGTCACTAACCCCCTCCCACCTCCCAAAAATGTGATGAAAAACATTACTTACCAACCTCTATGCCAGCCTCAGATGTTATACTCAGGTCCATTAGAACAGCATGCAGGTCCCTGGAGTAGTCTAATGTTGGGTGCAGTGCACTGCAGACAGGTGGACCCAGGCTCCTACCTCCCCCTACCTGTTACACTTGTGGAGGAAACTGTGAGCCCTCCAAAACTCACCGTAAACCCACTGTACCCACATATAGGTGCCTCCTTCACCTGTAAGGGATATGGTAGCGGTGTATAGTATGGTAGTGGTGTACAGTTGGGGGAGTGGGTTTTGGGGGGCTCAGCACACAAGGTAAGGGAGCAATGGTGAGATGTGTACCCGGGAGCATTTTATGAAGTCCACTGCAGTGCCCCCTAGGGTGCCCTATTGCTGTCCTGGTATGTCAGGGGGACCAGTCTACTAAAAATGCTGGCTCCTCCTCCATCCCAATGGCTTGGTTTTGTGCATTTTGCACTGTGGACATTTTTTTTTTTGGGGGGGGGGGGGGGGTCGAAAATGGACCAAAAAACAAAACGTCCAAATCACAAAACGTTGTTCGGAACAATATTTTCGAAAACAAAAGATAGACTTATTTCTGTTTTGAAAGTGACCTTCTTTCCTATTCGGATTTTGGACGTTTTTTGCAAAACGTCCAAAGTCGGACTTAGAAAGCATATCAAAAATGCCCCTCCATATATACATTAAATATAATTTAAACACTCATGCCACCCATTTCCTTAAAAATTAAAAAAAATAAAAACAGAGAAACAGATAAAAATGAAGGCAGATAAAAAAACATATGGCCTATCCAGTCAGCCTATCCAAGTTATCTACTCTCCCTTTCTCTCCCTTAGAAATCCTATATACTTGTCCCAAGTCTTCTTGAATTCAGATACAGTCTTCATCTTCACCACTTCCACCAGGAAGCTGTTCCATGAATTGACCAACCTTTCTTTGAAAAAGATTTCCTTAGGCTATCTCTGAGTCTGTCCTTTTTCACCTTCGTCCTATGCCCCCTTATTCCAGAGCTTCCTTTCAATTGAAAGGGATTAATCTCCTGTGCTTTTATGCAATGGAGGTATTTGAACATTTCTATCATATTTCTTCCAAAGCATACAAATTGAGATCATTAAATCTGTCCCCATATGCTTTATGATAAAGACCCCTTCTAGACCGAATAATAACCTATGTCCTCCCATTTATCAAATAGATCAATTAGTGCTTCCTTAATATACCACCCATGAGAATAAATAACCATTTGTCCATGAGATATCATAGAATAGACATTGAGTTAAAATCAAACCCACCAAACTATCAACACACCAGGCCCATTTGCTGAAGGTAAGAAAATAGAAAGTTTCTTTTTGTGTATGACCAGTTTTCATCACATGTAGGTCTATTTATGATTTGTCTGTGTTGTGTTTCTGGTGTCTCATGTGCTATTATAGCTTTTCTGTACAGCGCGGTTGGATTCACCTATGTATGAGTGGTCACAGCTGCCAGGAATTTCGTTCAACCCCGGAAGCTTGATTGGGGAGGGGGGGAGGGAGACTGGTCCTTCACTCATGCCAGTGTATGTAATGGTTTCTGAGGCTTCCTTTCTGTAGTTGGGGTTGCTGTCCAGTGATTCCACAGTGATGTTGTTTTGGGGAGAGTGGTGTTTCCATTACTTTCAGTGTCTGGGTGGTGGCCATTCTGAGAATGATACAAATTTATTTAAGGTCATTAAAATAGCAGAGGATTGTAAGGTACTGCAGAAGGATATTGCAGATGACATTTAATATTGGCATGTGCAAAGTGATACACTTAGGAAAATATAATCCCAACTACAAGTATAAAATGTTGAGTTCTGAGCTAGCAGTCACCACCCAAGAAAGTGATCTTGGAGTTATTGTGGATAATACTTTGAAATTTTCAGACTAGTGAGCCACGACTGCTCAAAAAAACATAAATATAATGCTAAGGATTACTGAAAAGGGATAGAGAACAAAAGAATTATGCCTCTGTATACAGTAGGTCCCTGTTTCTACTACACCTTGAATACTGTGTGCAGTTCTAGTTACCCCAACTCAAAAAGGATATAGTGAATGTAGAAGAGGTTGAGAGAAAGGCAACAGAAATTACAAAGCGGACAGAGAAAAGATCAGTGAGAGAGAATATAATAGAAGGTTATAAAATTATGGTTGGGTGGAACAGGTAAATAGAAAACAGCTGCTTAACCTGTGAATCATCCACCCAATGGCTTGTTTTTGTCCATTTTTCCCTTAAACGTTTTTTTATTTGAAAATGGTCAGAAAAGAAAAATGCACTGAGCACAAAATGTCTAAAAAAAAACATCTAGGAAATGGCCATTTTCAAAACAAAAAAATAGACCTTTTTCAGGTCTGAAAATGGTCATGTTTGCCACTAGATCTTTGGATGTTTTCAGCCCCCACTTTGAGTTCAGCCCCACTCCAACACTGTGGCATCCAATAAATGGATGGTGGGGGCCAGTGGCGTAGCTACGTGGGGCCTGAGGGGGCCTGGGCCCCTGTAGATGTCAGTGGGGACCCCCCTCCTGGTGAACCCGCCCCCGCCTACCTTCCATTTTGCTGGCGGGGGACCCCACTCCCCGCCAGCCGACGTCCTCTCCCGTAGAACGCAGCGGCACTGGCAGAGAAAAGTCTTCTTCCTTGCATGCTGACGTCCTGCACGTTGTACGTGCAGGACGTCAGATTCAGAGTACAGAACTGTTCTCTGAGTCTGATGTCCTGCAGTACGTGCAGGACGTCAGCATGCAAGGAAGAAGACTTTTCTCTGCCAGACAGTGCCGCTGCATTCTACGGGAGAGGACGTCGGCTGGCGGGGAGTGGGGTCCCCCACCAGCAAAACGGAAGGTAGGCGGCGGCGGGGGCGGGTTCGCAATGGGAGGGCGGTCGGCAGAGACGGGGGGGCGACAATGGCGGCGGGAGGGGGGCGGTGGCAGGGGGGGCTAAAATGTGCCCCCTCCCCTGGAGCTGTGGACCCCCCTCCCACGCAAGTCTGGCTACGCCCCTGGTGGGGGCACTCAAGCCCCGCCTACCGAAGAGTTTCCCTGATGGAGCCCTGCCTGTGCTGCTTGAGAAGCAGAAAGTCAGCAGGGTGCTCTAACGGTTGATGCTGGCACTTCCGTGCATGCTCGAGTATTCGCAGAAGTGCTGGCATCGGAGTCTGGAGCAGCCTGTCTGAGGGGCAGGGTAGAGTTATGGTGGATGGTGGTGAAACTTAAGCTGGCAGGGCTTCAGCATCCCTGCCACTGCCAGCAACAATATGAATGGGGGGTGCGGCAACAGTGGCAGCAGGGGGCATGCCGCAATGGCAGCAACAGCTGCAGGGAGGGAGGGAGGAGGGACTGAGAGGAAATGCTTGGCTCCCTAGCCCCCCCATCAACTTCTGACTATGTCTCTGACTAAAACGACAGAATACTATGAAACTAGACTACCTGACTAAAAAAATAGAAAATATTTCTTCACTATATCGTGGAATCTGTTGCCAGAAGATGTGGTCAAAGTGTCTAACAAAGGAGCCCTTTTTACAAAGGCACAGGAGGCTAAAATATTGGTAGCGTGTGCCCAATTGGCACTACCGTGGGGTTAGCACATGCACCCAGTGGTAATTCCGATTTTGGCACATGCTGGATCCCACGTTGGCGTGCACTGCATGGTTACCACATGGGTAGCGCATGAGCCCTTACTGCTAGGTCAATGGATTGCGGTAAGGGCTCAGGCCATAACTAGACATGTGCTAGTTTTAATATTAGCACAGGCCCATTTCCCGGCCCATTAAAAAACTGCCTTTTACCCAGCTGTGGTAAAAAATGGCCCAGCACATGCCTAAAAGACACGCTCACTCTACCGCAGTCACTTTTTAGTGCAGCTTTGGAAAAGGACCCCATAGCCAGGTTCAAAAGTTCCTGGAGGAAAAGTCAATAACAAATTATTAGCCAGGTAGACTTGAGAAAGCCATCACTTTTCCTTGGAAATGAGCTATAAAAAAAACTTTGTTCTGCCTTTTTGGGATCTGTCAGGTACTTCTGACCTGGACTGGCCGTTGTCCGAAACAGGATCTGATTGTCTCATGTTCACTGGTTTCTGAAACAAATGTGTACTGGGCATCTTTTTGTTCTAGATTTCAATTTAAAAAAAGTTTCAGTATAGCTTAAACAATTGATCTAAATGAAAAACATCTTCCATTCACTGACCTCATACTTGAATAAGAGGAAGGAAGACTATAAAACTACTCTGGAACTCATCAGAGGTTGTAGCAAAAGCAGCTAGCACAGCAAATTCCTGGGGAAAAAAGCATAAACTATTATTAAGGTAAACCTGGGAAAGCCACTGCTTACCCCTAGGAATAGGTAGCTTGGAACCTTGCTACATTTGAGGATCTTGCCAGGTACTTATGATCTGGAGTAGCCACTGCTTAAAACAGGATGTTGGGCAAAATGGACCTCTGGTCTGACCCAATATGGCAATTCTTATATTGTGGTCTGATTCAGCATGACTTTTCTTATGCACATATGTGAGTTAAGAAAGAGACAGAGTCAAAATTAAGACAGCAGATTGGATAAATTGTTTGGGCCGATGACAAGAAAGGTGAATCACAGGACTGTGATCCTGTGTGAAGCGAGTCTCCACTGAGGGCCATAGGTATATAACTCCCAACATGTTTGTGAAATTTGTGTTCAATTCTGGTCGTCGCATCTCAAAAAAGATCTAGTGGAATTAGAAAAGATGCAGAGAAGGGTGACGAAAATAATAAAGGGGATGGGATGACTTCCCTATGAGGAAAGGCTGAAACAGCTAGAGCTCTTCAGCTTGGAGAAAAGATGGCTGAGGGACGTATGAT
Source organism: Microcaecilia unicolor (assembly GCF_901765095.1). Taxonomy (NCBI): domain Eukaryota; kingdom Metazoa; phylum Chordata; class Amphibia; order Gymnophiona; family Siphonopidae; genus Microcaecilia; species Microcaecilia unicolor. The sequence goes on from NC_044037.1 coordinate 72,150,473, forward strand.
AGAGGTCTATAAAATAATGAGTGGAGTGGAACGGGTAGATATGATTCGCTTGTTTACTCTTTCCAAAATTACTAGGACTTTGGGGCTATGCGATGAAGCTACAAAGTATTATATTTAAAACGAATTGGAGAAACTTTTTCTTCGCTCAACATGTAATTAAACTCTGGAATTTGTTGCCAGAGAATGTAGTAAAAGCAGTTCGCTTAGCAGGGTTAGAAAAAAGGTTTGGATGGCTTCCTAAAGGAAAGGTTCATAGACCATTATTAAATGGACTTGGAAGAAAATCCACTGCTTATTTCTAGGATAAGCAGCATAAAATGTATTGTACATTTTTGGGATCTTGACAGGTACATGTGACCTGGATTGGCCACTGTTAGAAACAGGATGCTGAGCTTGATGGACTTTCGATCTGTCCCAGTATAGCAGTACCTATGTACTTATGATACCCCTATTGGAGACAAAATTTGGGACTGACAAATTGATATATGTGAGTTAAGGGCATAAGGCCTTGTGTTTTGTGACTTACAGAAACAGAGATGTTGAGTATGAATCCAAAATTACATTTTTTTTTACATTTCAGCCATGATTATAGTGTGCCTCAGTTTGATATACTGTACGTACACTGAAATAGCAACAGTTCACTTTTTACTATAATGAATGTCTACTACATACTTTCCATGGAGAAGGAAATTCATGAAAAAGAGTTCATAATCTCAAGTTGCAAGGAGGAAGGTGTGGAGGAGAACATATTGCTTTACTGAGAAAAACTATGCACCATTTAAACCACCAATTTTGTACTTATCTTCAAGCATAACACAGGTGGCGAAGTTTAAATGGTGCATAGGCTTTTTTAAAATATTTGTTCCTCCTTGCCGTTGGTGCAGTTTTCACTCGTTTTGATGATTTTGTTATTTATAAGTGGAGTTTCTTTCTGACCCATGATGGTTGTAGATTTGCTCTAACTCTGTGTAGCTGATATGAGCAAACATGTAGACTCTGAGATCTTTTTTATCCACTTTTTATAAATGTATTGTTTTAGATTAATTATAATGATGCTGCTAGGCAAGTTTATAGAAAAATTAGTAAAAAAAGGCCCGTTTCTGGAATGAATGAAACGGGCGCTAGCAAGGTTTTCCTGGGAGTGTGTATGTTTGCGAGAGAGAGCCAGAGTGAATGTGCGGGTGTGTGACAGAGTGAGACTGTCTGTGTGACAGTGTGTGTGTGAGAATGAGAGTGTGTGGCAGGGCCCCCTCCCCTGTTCCTAATGCCCCTCACCCCGTTCCCTCCCCTCCTTTTCCTCCTCCTTCCCACACTTGGGTTCCTTAAGGCTTTCAAAAGTCTATGTACCCCCATGGCCCTAACGCCCAGTATCCGGATACCCCACCGCTTTCCTCCTCACCCCTCCCCCAAGATGTAACACTTTCGTGTCCTTCATTTTTTTTTAAAGTGTCCTATCTACCCTGTGTCCAAATGCCCGGCATTCAGATTGTGTTCCTCTCGTAAATTTCATTTCTTTCAATTCATTCAGAACTTGCCCCCCCCCCCCCCCCCCCCCCCGAACACTTCTGTTCCTTCAGTCTTTTAAAACTCTACTATGTACCCTGTGTGCTAATGGCCAGCATTGAGATTATTTTCCTGTCCCAAATTTTCATGTCTTTCAGTCGTTCACAACTCCACCCCCCCCCCCCCTTCTCCAGTTTAACACTTTCGTTTTCTTCAGTCTTTTAAAACTCTCCTATCTACCCTGTGTCCTAATGGCCAGCATTCAGATTGTTTTCCTTTCCCAAATGTTCATGTCTTTCAGTCGTTCAGAACTCCCCCTCCCCCCATTTAACACTTTCAGTTCCTTTAGTGTTTTAAAACTCTCCTATCAACCCTGTGTCCTAATGGCCAGCACTCAGATTGTTTTGCTTTGCCAAATTGTCTGTCACTGATGTCACTGACGTCAGTGTGTGCCTGCCTAGCAGACCACTTCCGGCAGGCACAGTCCCAGGCACATCCTGTTGGACGTGAGAATTATTATATAGGATATTGATGAGTTTCAATTGTTTGAGTTTCTTGCTCGTGTAATATTTTTGCCATATTTAGAACCCAGGGGATTAAGGGTAATTCTATAATGGGGCACCTGCAATTATGAGTCCCTTGCAGAATACTGTAAGTTACATGCACCATTGCTGCATTTAGATGCTCACAATTATGCCAGGTCTATGGCTGGTGTAACTGTGGGTGCCTAAATTTTAGGTGTGCCAAAGCCAGGTTACTCTAGCATGCTATAACAAAATCTGGACACCCTGCTGCTGTTATAGACTAGGTGCTCCCCGTGCGATATTGGGGTGCCTAAATGGAGGCACCCACTTATAGAATTGCCCATATTAGGTTCAAAATCTCTGCATTAACTGCTGGGGGCATTCCCAACACTTTGGGGAAAGCAGCTGTACAGTTAACAGAGAGCAATGATTACCTCTGCGGTTGTAGCTAATAGCACTGTTATCTGCCACATTAGCAGTTTAAGCAATGATAACAATTTCTATCCCCCGGACTCTATATACAGTGCCTAAATTTTCTAAATTTGTGTTGGCACCCAAGATGTATGTGCAATTTAATTGAGTAATGAGCCCTTAACTATCAATAATTGGGTACTAACAAGCAATTATTGAAGTTAATTTGCACTCATTAAGATTTGCGCATGCATCTGGCTGTTCTAGTCTATAAGGCATGGCACCTAATTCTACTAGTTCATAATTCAACAGGGGGCGTGACCATGGGTATGTCAGGGGCATTCTGAAAAGCTGCACACATAATTATAGAATACGGCCTTATCAGGCCTTACTTGGTCGCCAACATTGACACCAGGTTTCAGCAAGTGTTAATCTGGCACCTAAAGTTAGGTGTGGGAATCGACGCTATGCATTATTCTATAAAGTGTGTGCATTGTATGTATTTATTTATTTGGATTTATTTACTGCCTTTTTGAAGGAATTCACTCAAGGCAGTGTACAGCAAGAATAAGTCAAACATAAGCAGAGACATTACAGCAGTAAAAATATTCAAACAACAATACAAATATGCTACATTATAATGCCAACACAATACACAATAAAACATTTTAATAGACAGCATAGGGTGTAAGCAAAGATGGAACACATAGATAAGCTAGTGTAACAGGAATAAGCAAATAAGGGGATTAATTTAAAGAAAGTTGCAAATGAGGTCAGAAAGGTGCTTGAACATTATCTTAGATAGGGTAGTAGTGGATAAACATGTCCTGCTATAGTGTGTGCAGCCGGTGTCATTTACTTTTTCCATTAAAGTCCTGGTTGAAGAGTCAAGCTTTCACCTGCTTCCTGAAGTAGAGAGTCTTGTGTTAAACGAAGACTTTCAGGGAGCACATTCCGGAGTGTGGGGGCTACTCTGGAGAAGGCTCACTTTCAGGCATCACATGTTAACTGCAAGTTGCAGTCCCTGCCCATTCCCCACACGTACCATGCCCCCAGTAGGAATTTCTGCATCAGTTGTTCAATGTGGCAGTTAGCCAACGCTAACAGTTAATGTGCTGTATTATCTGTTAACAAAGTGCTGTGCCTGTGCCAACTATAAGTATGCTTTACGGGGTCCTTTTACTCTGCTGCTCAAAAAGGGCCCTGCGGTAACGGTGGGGTACGTTTCTCCCGCATACCAGAGCCTTTTTTTACTGTAGCAGATAAAATTCCCCCAAAAAATGGCCACGCAGGAAGATAGCCCTTACCACATGGGCATGCAGCAGGGAGCACTTACCGCCATCCATTGAGGTGGCTGTAAGGGCTCCTGCGATAACCCAGCAGTAACCAGGCAGCATGCGGCAATGCCCGATTACCACCGGGCTAGCGCCGCACTACAGAAAAAAATTTCCAGAATGCCGGAAATGATATGCAGTCCAGTCGAAACTACTGCCGGTGGCCTTGTTGGGCCAGAGGTAGTTCCAGATTAGCGAGCAGTAAGCCCACGTTGAGCTTACCCCCTAAAAGTGCATTAAACTACTAATGCAACTTAGTAAAAAGGCTCAGTAGTTGTAAATGCAGCCTTTGCCTTCTCTCTCCTCTTAGCAGTGCCAGGGCAAGTTGCTCTCCTCCCAGATAAATGCATAACATGTTCCTTGGTAGAGCGGAGTCTTAAGTGGGAACCTGAATCTTAATATTTTCTCTCTTTCTTTTCCATGGCAGGTGGCCCTTCTGAGGATAAACTCCTGGCTGGTGACCAAATTCTGGCCATAAATGAGGATGATGTGAGTGACGTTCCGAGGGAGAGATTCATAGAGCTTGTAAGGTAACTGCATGCTTAATGACTGAATTTACAGTGTATTAGAAAAGAAACTGTTTTTTACGTTTTGGAAGTTCCAGTATTGCTGTTCATACCATACTTCAAGGAATGAGAACATTCAAGCTTCACTGTAGGTTGGCTACTCGTTACGGTTACCTACAGACTATGTAATAACAGTTTATGATGTAGTTTACAGTTTATTAAAAGACTTTCTGTACCATCTCTCCTGGGTAGGTCAAAGCGGTGTACAGACTAATAAAACAAATAAGGAAAAGAACTCCATCACTGAAAGAAAAGAGACAGAGACAAAGAAACACTCAATCACAAAAACAAACTGCTAAAGACATTAATTTAAAACCTAACACACATTTAATCAAAAGAGACACACTGTATATCCCATCACAACAGACCATTATCCAAAACCAGCCTTGTAATGGGATCTACAGTGTGTCTCTTTTGATTAAATGTGTGTTAGGTTTTAAATTAACGTCTTTAGCAGTTTGTTTTTGCGATTGAGCGTTTCTTTGTCTCTGTCTCTTTTCTTTCAATGATGGAGTTCTTTTCCTCATTTGTTTTATTAGTCTGTACACCGCTTTGACCTACCCAGGAGAGGTGGTATAGAAAGGTAATATAAATGCCTGCACAAAGAAAAATGTTTTTAAAGAAACCTTAAAGGATTTTAATTGGAGCAGTCCTCGTATTGATTGGGGGATAGAGTTCCAAAGACTAGAGATCAGTTTTGGTGCATTATTTTGTTTGTATTTCACAGAGCGGTGTTTCTCAAGTCCGGTCCTGGAGTACCCCTTGCCAGTCAGGTTTGCAGGATATTCACAATGAATATGCATGAAAGAGATTTAATACATATAATGGAGGCAGTGTATGCAAGTCAAGTTCATGCATATTCATTGTGGATATACTGAAAACCTGATTGGCAAAGGGTACTCCAGGACCGAACTTGGGAAACACTAGCATAGGGCATCTCATCTCTGTCCTGACCTGGAGAAAACCACTTACTAGAGCACTGTTATTCGCTGCTTGTTGTAGAGGGCTTCAGACAGGTTAAGTTGTCAGTACCTTCCTAATAAATATGCTTAAGATAGATTTGCATGCATACTATCTCCATTCTTAGCAAATCTATCTCATGTTTACTCTTTAGGAGTGTCCTGAAAATCCAAGCCATTTTTACTCCTCCTGTTATGCATTTATTTGTTTTCCCATTGCAGCAACTTGAGACTCTGGGCAAGTTACTTAACCCTCCATTGCCTAGAGTCAAATGGAAAGGCAGTGGGAAAAAATAAATAAATATACCTTTAACTATGTGATTCATCCGTTTACAAATTTTAATCAAAATGCAGCCCTAAATAAAGTAATGAAAAGATAAGCCCCCGATATTAAAAAGCATTTAATCGGCAAGGATCAGCACCTGGACAGTTAAATGCTCCTTAACCGGCTATCCAGGAATTTTCAGGAGGGCATAGCTGGTTATCCCGGCTGAATATTGCCGATTAGTGGCTAGTGGATAACCAGTTATATCAGAAGATATAACCAGCTATCTGCTGATTTTCAGCCTGAGTTTAATGGCCAAATATGGCCACTTGAAAATGTGGGATATCTTTGGCCAGTTTCAAGACAACCAACTAAGTCTGAATATCTATTTAGCTGGATATGTTGAAACTGGCTAAAAATAAACTGGATATTCAATACCCGTCACCGGAAACAGCCCAGCATTGAATATCTACCATCATTGTGGACCACGGGTGTTAGCCAGGCTAACTCCCGCAGTCTGAATATCAGTCCCAAGAAATACAAAATGCAACTTGACAAATTACAAATTAAAGATTCTAAAACAATATGCAAATTAGCTATAAACAGCCTTACAGTTTTCACAGCCTACTTCAGAAATGCAGCCCTACTAACGAGCTGTCTGAGGAAGCATGTGCTTCTTCATAATATGGTTTGAGCTGTACCAACTATTACTTCTGGCAGGGTGAGCTTTTCTCTAATAGTATCTTATTAATGTCAGATGGGTCTTCACAACAGTAATCATCCCATGCCAATTAAGACTTCATCAATGCCAGGTCTCTATGTAGTGCTTTATAACATCAGACAGTGCTGTTTAACAAGTACTTACTTTACATTTAGTAATAATGCCTTCCAGAGGAGGTTGATCACAGAATCATTAGCCAAGGTGACCTCCATTCTTAAGGACAGGTTGGCCATTGCAGACACATTCTTGATCCAGAAGGGGAATTACTTTTCAAAAAACCCTTTTTGATTTTGACAATGAACATCCATGTAGAAGAAAATCATTTACCCTAAAGTCTTTAGTCTGTTACATATTGAATATCTGGTGGAATGAAGAAACCCTGAGAAAGATGGAGTTATTGTATAGAAGGGATTAAATTTGCCACCCACTAATGTAAGATTGCATCTGTGGTCCTATGTTTGTGTGTTTCCAAGAGTTACTATAATGAAAATTGAGTTTGCATATGATAGACATCTCTTTTTTAAGGGATCCCCTGTAATAAATCAAATCTAAAGAGTGGAAAGAAGTTGGGCTGGCACCTAATTGAAGTTCTCAAGTATTGAGATGGAGTCCTAACTCAAAACGTAACTACTGAAGAGTTAGCGATTCAAAAGTGACCCTGTTGATTCCTCATTCTCCCATTGTACAAAGGAACTAGAAGCAACTGAGTGGTTTACTGAAGGAAGTCTGCCACCACGTTACTTTGGTACGTTCATGTCCAGTAGGGTTATATCATAGAACTACAAATTCCTGTAATCTTGTAGTTCCCTGTAAAAGGCTTTTTCAGAGCACATGTTCAGTTCCCTGTGTCTTGTGGGACTTTCTATTGGCTTGCCTTGTTCTCTGTGCATGCTGAGCAGTCGTCCCCCCCCCCCCCCCCCCCCCCCCCCCCCCCACCTTTAGATCTAGTTCGTAGTGGAATGTAAGGCATGCTATAAGAAGTAACAGTGTTGGATCCGCTGGGTAACAGTGAACATAACATGATCAAATGTAGCTGATATTTGGAGTGAAGTCACTAAGGAAATCTACTGTAGCAGCATTTAATTTTTGAAAGGGCGACTACAGCAAAATGAGGAAATGGATAAAAAGAAGCTAAAAGGGTTGGCTATAAATGGTTAAAAGATGAAGTGAGTGAGGCTATTAGAGACAAAAGAGCATCCTTCAAAGAATGGAAAAAGGATCTGAATGAAGAAAATAAGAAGTAACAGAAGCACTGTCAAGCTAGATGCAAAGCTTTTAATCTGTATTGTTGCCAGCACTGTATTGCAAAAGACTATGGTGAAGACCATGAGAATTACATATGTAAGAGTCAGCTCTGTGGGTCCTAATATTGAGAAAACTCCTTCACTGTGTCCAGGGGGGTTGTAATTTGTATTGTATTGGGGGCCGATATCCAGACCACAGGAGTCAGCCATGCTAACTCCCGCGGTCAGCACTGAGACCAGGTATTCAATGCTGGGCCATTTCTGGTGACTACCATTGAATATCCGGTTTATTTTTGGCTGGTTTAAACTTAACAATATTCAGCGCTGGCTGGTTAAGTTTAAACTGGCCAAAGATAGGACCGTTATTTTGGCGGTCCAATTTGGCCACCCAATTTAGCCAGTGATACGATTCACTGAATATGAGCGGATAGCTGATTATATTATGCGATATAACCAGTTATCTGATAAGCACTGACCAGGAATATTCAGTGGGAGATAACCAACTATCTCCCAATATTCACGGATATCTGGTTAAGCATTATTTAACCGGCCACAAGCTGTACCTGGCTGGTTAAATAGTGCTGAATATCGGGGGTTGGTGCCTATGATCACATAACCTCACTCTGGGTAACACTGGAGTACCAATTAAATCTGCCCAGAGTAAACTACTAATAGTATCCAGATCCAGATGCACCCTTGATTTGAATTGACTCCAGGTGACCACTCAGTAAGGGACCTCTCCTTGTGGTTTTCTTAGCATGATACAGGAGCGGTTTGCATTGCCTTCTTCTGAGGCATGGAGGTTTAAGTGACTTGCCCAAAGCCACAAGGAGGTGCTGAGGGATTTAAACCTGGTTCCCAGCCCAGGTTCCCAGCCCTGGATCCCAGCCCAGTGCTCTTACATTTAAGCTACTTCTCCGCTCCTGCTAAAGATATATTGGTTATGAAAAAAGACATTTACAGTCTTTCTTCACGGTACATAGAAAAGATGGAAACTCTCATCCATCAGAGTAAAGCTACAGAGTCAAAAACAACCATGCACAGATGAGCAGAAAACACAGCAGCTGCAAAATGAATTGATCCCAATATCATTATTGCCTAGTTGGGAAGATTCCTTTTAGAGCTGTGAATGAAAGCATGAGCTGCCTCCAGGCATAGTCACAAGACCAGCACCTGATCCATTTTAGTGAGTCTTTTATTCAGCCTTGTTTTCATTACATGGTATCTTACTACAAAAACACTAAAGTACTTAGGTCACATTCTTTTCTTTCTCCTTGTCTTCCAGGAGTGCAAAGGAATTCATTGTGCTTACTGTTTTGCAGCCTCATCAGGTGGGTTGTGAGTGTGTCACTTTCAGGAAGAGCTTTCATGAATTGGGGGCTGTGAATTGAGGTTTATCTGAGAAATTTAGGTTTCAAAATGCTCTGAGATAAATTGTCAAAGGTATGCAGTTGTAGGTCTACTGTCATGTAATGCCCTTAAAATTAATTGTATACAAATCAGAGTAGGGTTTAAATGAATATTGGACATCCAGTTTTGCACTCAAGCCCCCTAATGTATAGAATACCACCCACCTTAATTGTTGAAGTGGGCAGAAAGGTGCCTAAAAAATCTGCACGGTAAACATTTCCGCCTATGTGTATTCTATAAGCAGCGCCTAGATTTACATGCGGTATGTAGAATATGCTTAGTTGATATCCCAGCGCCTAAAACTACACATGTCCATTTACACCAACGAAAATGTGGCGTAAATCCATGCATGTAAATTTACGCACACTGGGCCATATTCTATAACAACACATGTAAATTTGAGAATGCCTACGGAATGCCCATTTCCCCTCCCATAGCCATGCCCTTTTTGAACTGCGTGTATTAGAATTTAGGCACGGTTCATTATAGAATACACTTAGCAAGTTGTGCATGTAAATTCTAATTATTGCCAATTAGTGCTCATTATTGCTTGTTAAGTGCTGTTATCAACTCTGATTAGTACTACTACTACTACTTATCATTTCTATGGTGCTATTAGATGTACGCAGCACTGTACACTTGAACATGAAGAGACAATCCCTGCTCGACAGAGCTTACAATCTAATTAGGACAGACAAACAGGACGAATAAGAGATAAGTGAATTACTAAGGTGGGGATGATAAAATAAGGGTACTGCTTGTTAAGCCAATTAAGTTACTCACATTGTTATATAATACACGTGGATTTTGGCACAGATCTCTAGGCGCTATATAGAATCCGGTAGTATACGCTTAACTGGCCAACGCTGAATATTGGCTTAGCCAATTAAGTTTAAACCAGCCCAAAATAAACTGAACATTCAATGCCAGTCACCGGAAATGGCCCTGCATTGAATATCCATTCTCACAGCTGACTATTCTGCTCTGTCCTCCAGTGTTTCAAACCTCTTCTCAACACTATGTTATCCAAGTCTGTCAATGAAACTGTCTCTTCCTATAATACTATTTTCTCCTCTGCTCTGGATACTCCTGCTCATCCCATTCCCCATTCTGTAAGGTATACCAAACCCTAGCCTTGGCTGACCTCTAGAATCTGCTACCTATATTCCTGTGCCCGATCTGCCGAACGCCTTTGGCTGAAATACCATGCTCATGCAGACTTCATACATTTCAAATTCCATCTGACCTTCTTCCAGTCTGCTCTTTCACTTGACAAACAAGAAAACTATATCCAATTGACAAACTCTCTTGGTTCAAACCCTCAACGTCACTTTGCCACACTGAACTCTCTCCTCAAAGTGCATTCACCTCCAACTCCCCCTTCACTTTCTCCCCAGACTCTGGCTGAGTACTTTCATGATAAGGTTCACAAGATTAAACTTGAATTCTCAACCAAGTCACCTCCACCTCTCCTTCCCTCAGTCCATTCTTTCAATGTCCTTCAACCCCTTCCTCCTTTTCTGAAATCACTGAAGAGGAAACTGCACATTTTCTTTTCTCCTCAAAACTATCTGTTCCTCTAATCCTATTCCCACCCATCTACTTAGCACTATCTCTTCTACTGTCATCCCTTCTGTCATATCCTCAATCTTTTACTTTCCACTGCGACTGTTCCTGATGCCTTCAAACATGTCATAGTCACACCACTCCTCATAAAACCTTTATTGAACCCAACCTGTCCTTCCAACTATTGCCCCATCTCCTTCCTCCTTTTCCTATCCAAGATACTTGAATGTGCTGTTCTCCACCATTGTCTTGACTTTCTTTCAACTCAAGCTATTCTTGATCCACTTCAATCTGGCTTTCACCCTCTTCATTCAACTGAAACAGCTCTTTCAAAATTCTCCAATGTCCTGTTCCTGGCCAGATCCAAAGGTCTCTATTCTATCCTAATCCTTCTCGATCTGTTATTTTGATACTGTTAATCACTGCCTTATCCTTGATACACTGTCCTCACTTGAATTTCAGGACTCTGTTCTTTCCTGGTTTTCTTCTTATCTCTTTTGTCACACTTTTAGTGTATACTCTGGTGGATCCTCCTCCACTTCTATCCCATTATCAGTTGGTGTACCTCAGGGTTCTGTCTTGGGACCTCTTCTTTTCTCCATCTATACTTTTTCCCTTGGTCCTCTGATCTCGTCCCATGGTTTTCAGTATCACCTTTATGCTGATTATCACCTTTATGCTGATGACTCCCAGATCTACCTCTCCAGACCAGAAATTTCAGCAGGAATCCAGGCCAAAGTATCAGCCTGCCTGTCTGACATTGCTGCCTGGATGTCTCACCACCACCTCTTCCCCCATTCTCTATTTCTGTGGATAACACTCTCATCCTCCCTGTCTCATCAGCTCAAAACCTTGGGGTCATCTTTGACTTCTCTCTCTCTTTCTCTGCACATATCCAACAGACTGCTAAAACCTGTCATTTCTTTCTCTATAATCTCACCAAAATGCATCCTTTTCTCTCTGAGCACACTACCAAAATCCTTATCCACACTCTTATCATATCTCGCTTAGACTACTGCAACTTGCTTCTCACAGGTCTCCCACTAAGCCATCTCTCTCTCCTTCAATCTGTTCAAAATTCTGCTGCATGACTTATATTCCACCAGTGTCACTATACTCGTACTAGCCCTCTCCTCAAGTCACTTCATTGTCTCTCTATCCGTTTCCGTATACAGTTCAAAATCCTCTTATTAACTTACAAGTGCATTCACTCTGCAGCTCCTCAGTACCTCTCCACTCTCATCTCTCCCTACACTCCTTCCCAGGAACTCCACTCACTGGGTAAATCTCTCTTATCTGTACCCTTCTCCTCCACTGCCAACTCCAGACTCTGTTCCTTTTATTTTGCTGCACCATATGCCTGGAATAGACTTCCCCTGAGCCAGTACGTCAATCTCCATCTCTGACTGTCTTCAAGTCTAGACTAAAAGCCCACCTTTTGATGCTGCTATTAACTCCTAACCCCTATTCACTTATTCAGTGCCCATGTCTGTTTTATCATTCCCACCTTAGTATTTCCCTTATCCCTTATTTGTCCTGTTTGTCTATTTTGATTAGATTGTAAACTCTGTCGAGCAGGGACTGTCTATGTTCAAGTGTACAGCACTGTGTACGTCTAGTAGTGCTATAAAAATTATAAGAAGTAGTAGTAGTAGCTTTCCATGGACTGAATATCTGCCTGATAGTTTTCTATAAATTGCCCACCTAAATGTCAGCCATGCCTAAGGCCCACTCGTATTTGTAGAATACCAATTAGCCACCCTACTGGCATTTTTTGCAGGTAAATGTAGACTTGGGTGCAAAACTGTCAGTATTCTATACATTTAGGTGCACAGTTGGCACATAAATGCGTTACTTGTTATAGAATTGCCCTTATTATGTTTTAAGTGTCCAATTCTGTACATTTAAATATCTATACTCTTGAATTTGCACATTTTCTGGTGAATTCTATAAATGCACCTAATGTTAAGACCTAATTAGGCACCCAACTTTTGCACAGAAACACGGTCTAACTGATGCAAAGCACCAAAACGGGACCGAAACAGCAGATTGGCACTCAAATATACTTATGCACCCAGTTGTGTGTTTTAACACGTAATTGCAATGAGGGCATGGCCATGGCAGAGGCATGGGTGGATCAAGGATGTTCCAGAAAATTGTGTGCTGTGTTATAGAATACCGTGGATGCACACTCAACTTGTGAACCAGGATTTACTCCAGGTTTCAACTGGTGTAAGTCCATGTACCCAGAGTTGGGTGTGGAATTCAGCACCCAGTGCTATTCTACAAAGAACACTCATACCAGAGCACCCTTTATAGAATAATGCTGAGCGCCAGTGTTTTCCAGTGCCCAAATTTGGGTGCTATTTACTGAATTGAGCCCTTTAAGTACCTATATAAGATAAATTTCTAAACAATTAGGTATGTCCACAATGGAAATTGACTTCAGAAACCATGATCCACAGGGAAATTAAACCTAACCTTTCCAAGTAAAGCAAACAAGTGCTCAGATTTCAATGATCCATGCAGACAGTTATAATTCAGAACTAAACCAAAACCAAAGCAAGGAAATATCTGTCGGACTATAATGAACCAGAATGTCCAAGCCTCAACATTACATAAATCAAAGTACAATAATGATGGTGATCAGAACCTTGAGAAACCCATCAAAATATATGGCTCCAACTCAGAATGAACATTTCCAGATTTTTCCGGATCCACATAAAAAAATAAGTGCTGTGGAGTCAGAAAATATTACAAACTAATGAGGACCTGCTTCCAGAAATGATTATTATGAAAAGCAAACAAAACAAGAAAAGAAAAAATCAAATTATGCAAAAAGGTTTACAATATCAAAAGGTTATCTCAGAATATGTGTGGGAATTAATAAGACAGTTTAAGAATTCAAAGACATCTTTGAAAAGCAATACAGTCAAATAATACAAACAATTCCAGCTAAAATGGCTATAATTTGTAGCTACAAAATAGGAAAAAAGCAATTCAAACACTTCAAGCCAAAACACCTACTAGGCAGATGTGTAAATACTTAACGCAAGATTAGATGCATGAACCAGTGGCAGAGCAAGATCTCTGGTGGGTTTTTTTGTGCATGAGCTCTGCTCAGGTCACCATTATTGCTCTCTTTGATGTCAAGATCCTACATAGAACAGATGCCAACTCATTTGTTGCTTAGAACTGATTGCAGCTATGGTATTTACACCCCTGGCATAAGCAGCATTATGTTTAGATTTCCAGCATTTAAATAACCGATTTAGAATGTCATACTTAGAAACCATAGGAGAAGAATACCCTATGCCGACTAGATCAGAGTGTACATTTTAAAGATGAGTACAATAATAATTTGATGACAATATAATTGATAAAGCATAAGATAAGCTTATTTATGCATAAAAAGATTTTGGTAAAACATAAACAACATAGGAAGGAGGTGGTCAAGGAACCAGTGAAGATTCGAGTACGTAAGACACTGTGTATGAGCATATTTTTCACAGTGCGTTACTGATGAGATTCAGCGACCAACCCTTTACTTGTGTTAATTTTCTGGAGTTTGTGGATGTCTATGACATATATTAGATATCCCGAGTATCTAATTAAAGTAGTGCCTGGCTGATTTGATATTTAGAAACCATGGCACTCGTTCACTAAAACTTAAGCATGTACTAACAGATATTAGTGTGTGCTTTGAGCCGTATGGCCCATTTTATTCTCATGGGCTGCATGGCATGTATGAAGGGAAATTGTATAACTGGGCACCCACATGTGCCTCTTGCATGCATAAATGTATAGATATATTTTGTCACTTTCACAGGTAGGTGTACATTTAAGCGCATAAGCGACAGCGCAGTGACTAAATGCTATCCTGTAAGGGTTCGCATAAGTGACTTAGGGAGAAATTCTATAATTGGTGCTCAAAATTTGGCAAGGAGAAAAAAGAGGAACCAAGATACACCAATCAGACAAGGCAGAACAAAAAGCACAAATGGACCCTCAGGAACTGGACAATGAGAAATACTTTATTGAAAGGACCTGACATGGGCTGTGTTTCGACATCTATGCGCCTGTATCAGGAGTCGCAACAATTTCCAGCAATGTCTGTGAAGAAATTTGCAAAACCGCCACTAACAGGGCGTAACACTGCAATTCTTCAAAACAATGCCAGTATGTACTGTACAAGCTTATTCCTGTGGGTGTGAAAAACCACCGTCAATGGGTGGCGGTAAGTGCTCCCTGCTGCATGGCCGCTGCAATAAAAAGGGTCCTAGCGTACGAGAAAAACGCAGCTTAGTAAAAGGACCCCCCCAATTACTTAGCTTTTCCAAAATCTGAGCTTACAGTAAATTGCATTCAGGGACATGAGATAGTTACTTCCTTGCCCAAGTGACTCACAATCTATTGTACCTGACACAATGAGGTTGGAGTGACTTGTCTAAGTTCACATAGAGCATCAGTGTGAGAAGCAGGATTAACCTGCTGCTCTGACCACTCCTCTACAGATGATTTTTTTAAATTCATATCCTAGCCAGCCAGGTTATGGCTGAAAATTTGCCTCAGTGGACCTGGATAAAATCTAGCTGCTTAAGTCAAGCACTTAGCAGTTTCAGAAGCTTGTCTTATAATCTATATGCAGCACCATTTTCCTTATCTTGAGTTAAAGGTACTTTGAATCAGGGCTGCCGAGGGTGGGGGGGCAGGGGGGACAAAATGACCTGGACCCGGGCCTCCAAGAGGGGCCCGGCGCCGCAGTCCCCTCTACCCGACCCCCTCCATCCACCACCGGGCCCCCCTGAATTCAATCATAGCGCCTCACCTTGACCTCGCTCCGTGTGAAAGAAGCGCAGCAGTGGCAGTCTGCAGATCGCCTCCCTTCGGGCCTTCCCTCCCTGTGTCCCGCCCTTGTCTGACGTAACTTGCGCGAGGGCGGGACACAGGGAGGAAAGGCCTGAAGGGAGGCGATCTGCAGACTGCTGGGGGGGGGGGGCTTGACCACTATAAAGTTAACTGGCTAAGTTAATGTTTAGCACTGGCTGGTTAAGGGGTTCTTTTACTAAGGAAGGGCTGCGCTAGTATAGGCGCAAGTTTTGGTCGCGCACAGATCCATTTTTCAGCGCACCTTTAAAAAAGGCCTTTTTAAAATTTTTGCCGAAAATGGACGTGTGGCAAATTAAAAATTGGTGAGCATCCATTTTGGTTCTGAGGCCTTACCACCACCCATTGACTTAGCGGTGGTGGTAACCGTGCGGCAGTTGTCTACATGCATAGAATGATGATTACCGCCTGGCTTCCACCATGCGCAGGAAAATAAAAATTATTTACTGGTATGCATAGCGGACGCATGTAAAAAATGAAATTACCTCCTGGGCCATGCGGTAGATGGGCAGTAGCACCAAATTGATGAGTGTAGGATGCGCATACGCGCCTATGCGGCTTAGTAAAATGGCCCCTAAGTTTATAGTGGCCAAAGATGGGCCAGCGGACCACTGAATATTCATGACTAGCCAGCTATATTACATAATATAGCCGGTTAGCAGCTATGCGCTGACTGGAAATATTCAGTAGAAGATAGCCAGCTATCCTTTGCTGAATATTCGCAGATAGCCGGTTAGGTGCTATTTAACCAGCCAAGAGCTGTTCCTGCCGGATAAATAGTGCTGAATATTGGCCGGATGGTACCTACATAAATCAAGTTTGAATATTGGGTCATCAGTACAGCTTAAAGTACATATGTGCCCTTATACAATTTAAAGTGATGGCATAGAAACATACTTTAGCAGCAGGCCCTCCTGCACATTGAAAATGAAATGCATGTATGTACTTTTCGACCATGTCTCCAAAATGCCCTAGAATGTCTGTTTATGGCCAAAAGTATATGGGTTATGGAAGTGTACAAACAATTTCTGGCAACTAAAAAGCCATTTACACATTTTACTTAGGGCTCCTTTTACAAAGCTGCGGTACTGATTCCCCCCATGGTAAATGCAATGAAGCCCATAGGAATTGAATTGTTGCATTTGCCATGCAGGAATCAGTACCGCGGCTTTGAAAAAGGAGCACTTAGTGAGTTAATTCTATTTTTATCCACATAAAGACACCTAAACCTTTGAAAATATAGCCTTAAGTGCAAAGATTGAATAAGCCATATGTTATTAGACATGCTAAGACAGGAGCAATGTTCAAAGAGGAAATGTTTTTAGCAGGGTGCCTAAATCTCTTTATAAAATACTAGCATAAATTCTGCTAAAATCATGCCTTGATTGGAAGATGATTGAAGACATTATGGTGCTTATTTTAGAAGACCATTCATGATTCAGATATTCATAACCTGGCATGTAGGCATTCATACTTCATGCACGTCCAAATCCTGATTTTATAAAGCAAGGTTATAAACATCTAAAACCGAAGAACATAAACATGACAAGGGGGCGTGGTGTGGGCAGGACTAGAGCATGACTAAGGTGGGAACAGGGCAGGACCAAAACATAAATGTCTGTTCTCCATTTCAGAGGAGAAGGCACATCTGTGACCCCTGAAATTAACATTAGGAGTTAGATCTGCTCCTGGGGATTTCCAAGGTGGCAATAAACACCGTGAGCAGTATGACACTAGCTGTCAGGGCTGGCCATAGCACAACTGCACTCATTGAGATGTCAGTAAATGCAGCTGTGCTACCAGCCCTACCCCCACCACACAGACTGCCGACACCCCCATCCCCCCACTCCTTGGATCACTTCCCTGGCATTCACTGCACCCTGATCAGCACATCTGTCTAGCATCCCTTGCACCCCAATCATCACATCTTCCCAGCCTCCCCCCTCCTAATTTGAGACTGCCTTGGATCCCTTATGAAGTGCCTCCTTGTGCTTTAAAAATCCTTCTCAAGTAGCCCAACCCAGCCCTCCCTCAACCCCAGAATCCTCCGGTCATCCCTGGGACTCACCTCCCTCAACTCAATTGAACCATGGAGGAGGTGCAATTGGGTTGTCCCTTAAGGAGACATATCCTTGATTCAGCCATGGAGTAAAAACATAATGTTACGTCAGTGTTTATGTCTCCTGACCTTATGACCTTCATTGAAAGATAAGTTGAAAAAAATGTGATACATTGGATGTTTGAAAAATTGCTATATTTGAAGTATTATTATACTTGAAATTTACAGAAAACTGAAACAATTTGCAGATCAATGATAAACTATGAGCTTACCCTAGAAGCTATGTGCTTCCAATAGGGATAAGATGCTCTTTTCTTCTTACAGATCCAACAAAAAATATCTTCTTTATAGTTTGGGGAATGGGTTCTGACTCTGAGAGATGTGAAGGGACATTTTTGATATGACATCTAAATCTGCCCTCAACATGCCCCCGACATGCCCCCTTGTGGTCTGGATGCACTGCAGAGGAACTGCATAGAAAAACATCTTTAAAATGTGTTTTGAAAATAGCGATTTGGACATCTACTGCTTTGTCCATCTGCTGCTTTGTGCCACTTTTTGATCATTTAATGGGCCCCATAATCCCCAGGATTCTATAAAAGTCACCAAAAATTGCACACACCAATTTAGGCATGGCCCTGATTTGTGTGTGCAATTTAATAGAATAATTTTATTTTTATTTTTTTTGTGTTACATTTGTACCCCGCGCTTTCCCACTCATAGCAGGCTCAATGCAGCTTACATGGGGCAATGGAGGGTTAAGTGACTTGCCCAGAGTCCCAAGGAGCTGCCTGTGCCTGAAGTGGGAATCAAACTTAGTTCCTCAGTTCCTCAGGACCAAAGTCCACCACCCTAACCACTAGGCCACTCCTCCACTCCTAATGAGCCATTTAGTGCCAATAATTATCTTTTTTAAAAGCAATTATTGGCACTAATTAGATTTAATTGGGACGTATGTGTGTAAATTTAGGTGTGGGATCCATGCCTAAAATTTACATGCAGTCCAAAAATGGGGGCACAGAAATGGGAGGATCATAGGTGTTTCAGGGCAGATCAAGGGTGTGGTTTTGAGTTACACACGTAATTATAGAATACTGGTGCTCCACACTTAAATTAAGGTGCAGGCATTTGCACCATGTTTTCACTGGTGCAAGTGGTGGCACCTAAATTTATGCATGACACTCTCCACTTAAGCATTATTCTATAAACTGTGTCAAACTTTAGGCATTATTTATAGAATGCTGCTTAGGTGTGTGTGTGGGGGGGGGGGGGGGGGGGGAGGTTCAGCACCAATTTTTTGGCATCATTTATAGAATTCACTCCAGTGTGCAGATGTATGCACATGTATACCAGTATTCATAAAAAATGACCAGTTCTTGACACCTAAATGTTGACAGCCTCCTTAGAGAATTACCTCTTTTGGACCAGATTCTATATATCACATCTAAAAATTTGGCGCCAAAATGAAATTTGCTTAGGCATATTCTATAAAGTACACTTTAATTTAGGCATACATTATAGAATAAGGCTAAATTTCCACAGAGTTTATAGAATACGCTGAGTACCAGTCCATGTGACTAAATTTAGTTGTAGTCAATTAGGCCCACTAAAACCTCGTGTAAATCCCAATGTCTAAATTAGTTGCTGTGTGGATGTATTCTATAACAACAAGCATAGATTTTACAAACACCCACACATTCCATGACCATAACCACGCCCCCTTTTCAACTATGTAACTTAGAATTTACATGCACCACTTTACAGACTATGCTTAGCAATGCCAATTAGTGCTGATAATTGATTGTTAACATCCAACTAGCACTAATTACCTAGTTAACTAATTACATTTTGTGCATTATTATGGAATATGCTTTGATTTCCATGTCAAAATCTTGGTGTAATATATTGAATCCCAGGGTTTAGATGCAGATATGCATCTAAAATTATATCCAAACTGCACTCATGCTCAGAAGCAAAATAAAACTAGGTTGTGACATTAACTAGAACAATCTGAATTTAACTTGGCTGTTTAGAGAAATGAAAGCCTGAGTATTTATACATAGCTTTCATAGGACACAATGCAATAGCTTCAAGGGTAGAATTCTAAATGGAAGTACTATGGCTTCTCCGCTATATTGTGGGCAGTAAAAGAGTCTCTTGGAGCGGTTCAACTATATTTTAATATGTACCAGCCAAAGAGGTCGGAATTATCCCCTAAATGAATCTTGCTCACAAAATTGATTGTGATAATAAAAGAAAAACACAGGCCATCCTTTTTTTATTCTGGTTTCCTTCAGTGGAAACAATTTTTATGAATAGTGTAGAACCATTTAGGTTAAGAGATTTTATAGATGCTTTATTTCCAAACTCTCAAGGCTGAAGTCACTGCTGTAAAAAAGTTCTTTGGAATTTACACTTGTAATAAAGTTACAAATAATTGCAAAAACAAATGTCTAATCTGGGGAATTGTTAAGGCGTATTTCACAACTGTTCAGCACCACATTCGGGACAGCTCCTCTGATACAGATCAGAAAGCCTGCCTCATCAAAATCCCACTTTTCAGATTTTTTCATTGAGCTGAAGAATAAAGGCAAATGGAAATAGAATGCTACATAAGCATTACCATACTAGGACAGACCAAAGGTTATCAAGCCCAATATCCTGTTTCCAAAAGTGGCCAATCCAGGTAACAAGTACCTGGCAAGATCCCAGAACAGTAAAACAGATTTTATACTGCCTAGCCTAGAAGTAAGCAGTGGATTTTCCCCAAGTCCATTTTAATAATGGCTTATAGACTTTTCTTTTAGGAATCTATACAAACATTTTTTAAACTCCACTAAGCTAACTGCTTTTACTGGCAACAAATTCCAGAGTTTAATTACACCTTGAATGAAGAAATATTTTCTCTAATTCGTTTTAAATTTACTACTTTGTAGCTTCATTGCATGCTCCCCTAGTCCTAGTGTTTTTGGAAAGAGTAAACAAGTGATTCATGTCTACCCATTCCACTCCACTCATTATTTTATAGACCTCTATCATATCTCCCCTCAGGCGCCTTTTCTCCAAGCTGAGGAGCCCTAGCCGCTTTAGCCTTTCCTCATAAGGAAGTCATCCCATCCCCTTTATCATTTTTGTCATCCTTCTCTGTACCTTTTCCTTGCATCTTTCCTTCTTTTATCCCTGTACCCCAAGTTTCAGCTGGTGTAAGTCCTTGCTCCGAAAGCTGTGTGGGGGAATCTGCTCTACAAAGTGTGATTCTATAAAGGGTGCTCAGCCCAAAGTGCTCTCTATAGAATAGCGCTTAGCACAGATTTTTCCCAGCACCTAAATTGGAGCACCATTTACTGAATCTGGCCCACTGCGTATACGTTGGACTGCCCAAAGAATAAATCAATTAATATTGCAGGAGATCAAAGCTAAGCTTTCTTTGGAAGCTCAAATGACAAAACTTCAGCTTTCATACTTTGGACACATCATGCAAAGAGAATGACCTCTAGAGAAAGACATCTTGTTTGGTCAAAGTTGAAGGTCAGTGAAAAAGAGGAAGACTGGATCAAACCAACAAATATAGCAATGGATTCCCATCTCTCAACAACTAGCCAAATGACTGAAGACTGAACACAGCTCAAGACAATTATCCACAGGGTCACCATGAGCTGAGATTGACTCCACAGCATGTAACAACAAGAAAAGAGTTAGGCTACACAAACTACCTGTAAGATCAAAACCACCTTTATTCTTGTTTTAGGGGAAAAAGTTATCAATGTGGGCTACTGTTAAGACACAGTCCTAATGCCCCTAGTAGTACCGTGAAGCTGCTGAGAAATGTTTCAGCAGCCATTTTATAAGAGGCAGCCACTAGGGGGAAGAGCAGGAGGGGCTTGCTTCTGTCCCAGTTGTACTGCAGGACTACCAGAGAATTTAGGTAGGCTCGGTGGGGGAGAGGGGTGTCTATCCTGACTTGGAAGGGTGTTGGGAGAGAGATCTGGACCTCTTGGTGGTTGCTAGTAACTAGGTCTCATTTCATAAAATTGAGCCTGTGCTAATATAACACGTTAGTGGTAAAATAACTCATCTTAACAGTAGCCCACATCGATAACGTCACAACTTAGTGTCATTCATTAGAATTTATGACAGGCAGGGGTGTAGAAATTGCTCCAATACCATTGTTCTCTCCTATGTGAGGTCCTTGTCAAGAAGCAGTGTCACAATGATTGCCTTATAAACAGTCAAATAGAAAGATATATCTTGAACTGCAAGTATTGAGGCACAGAATAGTCTTGGTCTGTATATATCAGTACAAAGGAGTGCCACATATCTCACTGGAAAACCTTCCAGGCAACGGCAAGAGCTGGTATTAAGCAATGAAGAGGCAGCAGCACTCAAAGAGTGGAACATATTGAACCATCACTGATAATGACTCCTGTCATTTTAGATTTGCTAAACCTTTTCATGTCTCAGATTCCTTTAGATTTTCCTTTAATATGAGGTCTCTCTGTGGAATAATGTTTCGTAACTGATTGTCCTTATTGTCATCACATTACTCCATATTTAGAGGCTATACTGGTTGGCAACTAGTTGGATACAGTTTAAAAATTTTTCATTAGTGTATATATTTTGGGGGGTTGGGGGAGGCTCCAGATTATTTGAAATCACTCATTTCTGTTTTATCAGCCAGTTTGTCCACTTTAGTAACAGGATAAAAACCTGGCATTTGTCTCATTCAGAGTTGTCTGTTATTTAAGCCACATTTTAATGTAATTGCTCTGTCCCTGTGGAACTTATTGCCACAGCATCTTAAAGATTAATTACATTTGTTGACTTTGAGAAAAAATGTAAAAGTGTTTTTCTTTTCACAAGCTTCTGCTTCATAGAATAGTGACTGTACTTGTCTCTGAATCCCAAATGGTAGCTGAACAGGAAAAATCCCATGTGAAGAACAACAAGGGGGGCAGAAGTGGGAAATGAAGGACAGCAAGGCAAACCTCTGGTTCAACCAATTCACTTTATTCTTTGAATGTATATAAAGTCTGTAACTCTGGAGGGACTGAAGGGGGCCAGAGACCGAGCAGGGTGGTGTCCAGAGGGTCGCGCCACGGGGGGGGGGGGGGGGGGGGGGGGGGGGGGGGGAGGAGGGAAGGGCCGGCAGTAATGCAAAGGGGGGGTTACAATCGGAGGGAGGGGGGAGTCTGAAACTCGGTGGGAGGGCGTGAAGGGGGCCTTGAACTGGGAGGGAGAGACGGAGGGAGGTGGGTCTGCAACTTGGGAGGGAGGGAGTCTGCTCATTAGGAGTGGAGGAGTGGCCTAGTGGTTAGGGTGGTGGACTTTGGTCCTGAGGAACTGAGTTTGATTCCCACTTCAGGCACAGGCAGCTCCTTGTGACTCTGGGCAAGTCACTTAACCCTCCATTGCCCCATGTAAGCCGCATTGAGCCTGCCATGAGTGGGAAAGCACAGGATACAAATGTAACAAAATAAAATACCTCCAGGTACACGCTGGCGCTACAAAAATTAAAATATTTTTGTAGCGCTGGATATGATGGCACGCTGGGTGGGAACTGCCACCAGGCTGCTGCGATAGCCCAGATGTAATTCCTTTTTAGTGAGCAGTAAGCCCACACTGGGCTTACCACCACTTTGTAAAAGGAGCCCTCAGTAACAGGCTCTCTCATCAACAAGCTCTACAACTTTTCAGCCTTTGAGCATGAAGAGAAGAAGCTAAGCAGAATTTAAATAGAACATTTAAACAAAAACACAACTGGGGCTCCATTCAAGCATCCTACTCTCCTCTTTTCCACCATTTCCTTAAGGGAAAGAGGAATTTTCTGGACTAAGGGACATACCAAAAATAATTGTATTGCGCCTCTGATTCTACTCTTACAGCTTTTAATAGATTAGATGTTTTCCTGCACATCAGGTATTGTAATCTAAATTTAACAATACTCTGGGTTTCCTTTTTTTCAGTCTCCAAAATCTGCTTTCATCAGTGCAGCCAAAAAGGCGAAGCTGAGGTCCAACCCAGTGAAAGTTCGATTTTCAGAACAAGTCAAAGTTGGTGAGACAGATCCAGTAAGCTCTGACCTTTAGTGTTATGTATTTTATGTGATTTTGAGTCCTGTTTTACCCAGAACATAAATATAAACATTCAGGTTGCAATGTGCTCAATTCTAGTGGCATTTCAAAGAAGGATCTGCTGTGTCTTTGAGCAGGTGTAAACACCACTGTGGGAATTATTCCCTGTACATGTGTGTTCCCGTTGTAAAATGGGGAATACACATGTAGATTTTAGTCCTGCCCAAACCACACCCTTTGAAATCTGAAAGAATGAAACGGGCGCTAGCAAGGTTGTCCACTAATGGCAATTATGTTTTTAAGGGAAATGTTAGGAGAGAGTATGTGTGAGAGAGTGAGTGAGTGAGCATGTCTGAATGAATGAGTATGTGTCAGAGAGTGAGTATGTGTGAGAGAAAGTGTGTGTCAGAGAGAGAGAGAGAGTGTGATTGAGAGTCCGTGTGATTGAGAGAGAGACAGAATGTGTGTGTCTCTATGAGTGAGAGAGTGTAGTGTGTGTTCCATGTGCACCAATTATGCTCTCTCCCCTGCATTCTTCCATATGCAGCAAACGTCCTCTGTGCCCTGCCCCCTTCATCCATCCATGTGCAGCACCTCTCCCCTGCCCCCTCCATCCATCGTGGTGCAGCAATTCTCCTCTCTCCATCGGCCTCCCCCCCTACATGTGTATCAACTCTGCATTCTCCCCTAGCCTCCTCCCTTCTCTCCCCCTCCCTCTTCACCCCTCCCCCTCCTCCTCACCTCCCTCCCCCTCACCCCCTCTCTCCCCTTCCCCCTCGTCTCAGGACCCCCTCCCCTCTCTCTCATCTCAGGACCCCCTCCCCCCTCATCTCAGGACCCACCTCTCTCTCGTCTCAGGACCCCACCCCCCCTTGTGTCTCAGGTCCCCCACCCCCCTCTCTCATCTCAGGACCCCCCTCTCTTGTCTCAGGACCCCCCTCTCATCTCAGGACTCTCGTCTCTCCCCTGCCCCCCTCCAGCCACCCATGTCTAGCGACTCTCTTCTCTCCCTGAACCCTCCTCCATCCACCCATGCCCAGCGACTCTCTTCTCTCCCCTGCCCCCCTCCATCCACCCACCCATGCCCAGCGACTCTCCTCTCCCCTGCCCCTTCTTCAGCCACCCATGTCCAGCGACTCTTTTCTCTCACCTGCCCCCCCTCCAGCCACCCAGGTTGTCCAGCGAATTCTTCGGGGCAGGCAGGAAAGATCCCCAGTCTTGTCTGCCCACTGCCGGAACTGACCCTCCCCCGCTGCTGGATCGCTCTTCAAAATGGCCACCGAGACTTCCAGCGGCAGCCTCGCGAGACTTCTGTTGAAGTCTTGGAGGCCGCCCTTGTAAGTCTCGGTGGCCATTTTGAAGAACGATCCAACAGCGGGGGAGGGTCAGCGCCGGAGGCGGGCAGGAAAGACTGGAGATCTTTCCTGCCTGCCCTGAAGAATTCGCTGGAAATCCTGGGTGGCTGGAGGGGGGGCAGGGGAGAGAGGAGAGTCGCTGGACATGGGTGGCTGGAGGGGGGCAGGGGGAGAGGAGGGTCGCTGGACATGGGTGCCTGGAGGGGGCCAGGGGAGAGAGGAGAGTCGCTGGACATGGGCGGCTGGAGGGAGGGGGGCAGGGGAGAGAGGAGGTGTGTCTCTGAGGGGGGGTTACCCGGCGGTACCGGCAGTCTTGAGGCCAGTTGTCTTTCTGCTTCGGTGAAGTTCTGTGTGTGAATCTGTGTTCGGGCACGCGGGTTGCGCTATTCTTTGAGTCCGTTGGTGTGCCCCGTGCTGCTGTTGTGTGGTTGGTCAGTGCTGCCTGTGATGAACCAGGAAGCACGCTAACATCAGGACAGGAGATGGCTACAGCATTACAGGCAGCACGAACCCTACAAACATTTCAGTGCCACGGAGTCAGCTTCAGAACATTGGAGGTGCTTTTTTTTATAGTAGATAAGCATTGCCATACTGGGACAGAACAAAAGTCTAACAAGCCCAGTATCCTGTTTCACAAGTATCTGGCAATATACCAAAAGAGTAAAATAAGCAGTGGATTTTCCCAAGTCCATCTTAAAAATGGCTTATGGACTTTTCTTTTAGGAAGTCTGTAAAAGCAGTTAACTTAGCAGGGTTTTAAAAAAATTTGGTTAATTTCCTAATAGAAAAGCCATAAACCATTATTAAGATGGACTTGGGAAAATCCACTGCTTATTTCTAGGATAAGCAGCATAAAATCTGTTTTACCGTTTGGGGATCTTGCCAGGTACTTGTGACCTAGATTAGCCAATGTTGGAAACAGGATACTGGGCTTTATGGACCTTCGGTCTATCCCAGTATGGCAATGTTTATGTTCTTATGTAAATTATCCAAACCTTTTTTAATCCCTGCTAATCTAACTGCTTTTACCGTATTCACTGGCAATGAAATCCAGAGTTTAATTACATGTTGGCTGAAGAAATATTTTATCTGATTTGTTCTAAGTTTACTACTTAGAAGCTTCATGGGGTGTCCCCTAGTCCTTGTATTTTTGGAAAGAGTACACGTATGTGATATACATGAGTAAATGCCTCTATTTACATGTGGATATGTCTCTAAAATAATGGCCTTGGGGGGTAATTCTGGGTAGCCAGAGGATGTGAGTTAAGATCCTATTCTTAAACAGAACCTGGGTGCCCAGATTCTATTATAGAATATTAGTCATTACACACTGGGCTGAAAATTTCTATTATTCATAATGACTCTAAGACCTTTTTCTTGGGTTGTGATTCCTAACTCAGGGATCCTTTTACAAAGGCATGCTAGCATTATTAGCATGCACTAAAAATAAGCGTGCAATAAATGCTAGAGACGCCCATATGTTCCTATGGGTGTCTCTAGCCTTTAGCGTTCATTAATCATTAGTGCATGCTAAAAATGCTACTGTGCCTTTGTAAAAGACCCCTTCAGAACCCAGTATTTGGTCCTATAGTTGGGATTATTGTTCCCTTTTTGCATCGCATTGCACTTGTCTACATTAAGGGGGCAATTCTGTAAGAAACTGTCCAGTTTTAGATGGCAAGAATGCATATACTATCATGTCTCTTATTATAATGTTACCCAAGATCCTTCTGTACCAGTAATTGTATATTTTCTAACTGTATTTCCACTTATCACAATGTATTGTAAGCCACATTGAGCCTGCAAAGAGGTGGGAAAATGTGGGATACAAATGCAATAAATAAATAAATAAATATAAATGACTATTTTTTTGCTAAGTGGTATTCTATAAGTATGCAGGGATAACAGTGGGGATGATCAAATGAAGCAGGAATGAGGAGGCCTGGTCCAAGCTGAATCATTGAGTCAGAGCAAAAGAAAGGTGAAAGATCTTCTTTACACCTTAGAGATCTCTATGGTAGGGATTCCTTGGTGGTATGTCCAACAAAAAAATCCAGAAACTCTGTAGCTTAAAAAGGCCTTTATTACAAATACAGTGCAAGAAACCTTTACGATATGTCCAACAGATGGGATCCAACGACTTGACACAAGCCATATTTCAGCAGAATTGCCTGTGTCAGGAATCACAAAATCTGATGGTATGTGTCAACAGCTTGACCAATGAAATGTGAGTGAATAAATGAGAACATATACCACAGAATTTCTGGATTTTTGTAATCCTCAAAAGGGCATTGCATCGATCTTATAACTCTTTAATTTCCTAATGAGCCTCTCATAAGGGACTTTGACAAATGCCTTCTGAAAATTGAAATACAAAATATCAACCAGTTCACCATAATCCACTTGTTTGTTGACACCTTCAAAAAAATCTAATAAATTGGTAAGGCAAGATTTGCCTCTGCTGAACCCATGCTGACTCATTCCCATTAAGCTGTGTCCATCTATATGGTCAGTAATTTTTTTTTTCAGCCATTTTCCCAGCACCAATGTCAGGCTCTTAAGTTTATAGTTTCCCGGATCACCCTGGTGCCTTTTTAAAAAATGATGTTACAGTGGCCACCCTCCAATCCTCACATGACCATTTTAAATGGTTACAGATTACTAGTAACAGCTCTTTCAGGACTGAGATAGCTGCTGGAGCTTTATCTTTTTATGTATACAGATCTTACAGCCCTTTTACTAAAGCTTAGTGCAAGCTAAGGGACATTAGCGCACAGTAAAAACTGCACATCCTATTTTATACCCATGGGCCATGTGGCACTTGTGCTAATGTCCAATAGAGTACACTAAGCTTTAGTTAAAAGGCTCCTTATTTATTTAGATTTTGCTCACACCTTTTTCAGTAGTAGCTCAAGGTGAGTTACATTCAGGTACACTGGATATTTCTCTGTCCCAGGAGGACTCACAATCTAAGTTTGTACCTGAGGCAATGGAGGGTTAAGTGACTTGCCCAAGATCACAAGGAGCAGCAGCAGGATTTGAACTGGCCATCTCTGGATTGCAAGACCGGTGCTCTAACCACTAGGCCACTCCTCCACTTAGTTAGAAGAGCTGTCGTATAATCTAAGGATTCACTGCAGATCTCTTGAAGCATCTGCAAATGTAAACAGCATCACTTAACGTATAGATCATATACACATGCAAATAGAAATTTCATAAAGCAACTATTTTTGTGTGTAGAGCCCTGGGATGCATAGCTTTCTAGGGAGTATAATGGTCCCAAAAAACAGACATATCAGTTTTGTACCTTTCCCAACACAGTGCAAGTGGCATTAAAGGGCAAGTGCAAAAAAAAACATCGACCTCATTCCCACTGTATCCCAAATCCTCCCTGACTGCATTGACCCCTTCACTCCTTGGATCCCTCCCAACATTGACCCCCCAAGCCCCCCAATCCCCCACCTCCAAGAGTAAGCTGCCAAATAAGGTGAACCCTAGCAGTAATACAGCGAGACTACTGCTAAGGGTTAACCAGTGCCAAGGCAGGAGCATCCAGTGTTTGCTCCTTCCCCCACCACAAGTCAGGGAGGATGCCAGGGGTAGGATTAGGGGAGGTATATTTCGCTTGCACCGGTGAGGGATCAGGGTGGAGGGTCTTGTATTCTCAGGGGTGAGGAATCAGGAGTGGGAGGGGTTGATGCTGGTTGGGGGGGATTGAGGTGTAAGATGTGGTGGGGGTTTCTTTGGGTTGATACCGATTTTTAAAAGCTGCAACAACACACATTGGGAAGAATAACGCAAATCATAGTTACCTGATGTTAGGGTCCGGAACTCGTTGCTGGAGGATGTGGAAACAGTGGTTAGTGTATCTGGGTGTAAAAAAAGGTTTGAACAAGTTCTTGAAGGAAAAGTCCATAGTCTGCTATTGAGACAGACATCGGGGAAGCCACTGCCTGCCCTAGGATTGGTAGTATGAAATGTTGCTACTATTTGGGTTTCTAATTGCAAAAAGAGGTCAGGGAAGTGTTTTAAATGAGCATCAATGGTAGGAAGAACATTTTATGTAGAATGTTTCAAATTCACAAAACATTCACAAAGTAGATTCAGCGTTGAGGCATCATAAACCAAGTCAACCAGCTATGAGATCTCTTATAGCCTCCAGCTATTTCAGATCTGCAGTACTGAATATAGAATAATCGTCTGCCTCTTGAGCTGTGGTGATCTTATTACATTTTTTAGATTTTATTTACACTAAGTTCAAAGATAAAAAGAAAACAACTGACAAAGACAGCTCAAGAGGCAGATGATTATTCTATATTCGGTGCTGCAGTTCTGAAATAGCTGGAGGCTATAAGAGATCCCATAGCCGGTTGACTTGGTTTATGATGCCTCAATGCTGAATCTACTTTGTGAGTGTTCTGCGAATTTGATACATTCTACATAATATGTTCTTCGCAGTGGCGTTCCTAGGGAGGGGCGGTGGGTGCGGTCCGCCCCCGGTGCACGCTGCTGGGGGGGTGCCACGCGTGCCTGTCCTCCATTCATTCCATGCTTCTTCTCTGCCCCGGAACAGGTTACTTCCTGTTCCGGGGCATAGAAGAAGCATGGAATGAACGGAGGACAGGCGCGCGGCACCCCCCCCAGCGGCGTGCACCCGGGGGGGGTCTTTCACGGGGGGTGTCCTTTCGCCGGGGGGGGGCGCGCTGCATCCGGGGGGGTGCTGCACCCAGGGGGCGGGGCGCATCGGCGATCCGCCCCGGGTGTCAGCCCCCCCTAGGAATGCCACTGGTTCTTCCTACCATTGATGCTCATTTAAAACACTTTCCTTACCTCTTTTTGCAATTAAAAAACTTTTTTTGGAATGTTGGATTTTTCCCTTTTCTTGGTGATTATTTAGAGTTCTGCCAGGTACTTGTGACCTGGCTTGGCCACTGTTGGAAACAGGATACTGGGCTAGATGGACCACGATCTGACCCAGTATGGCTATTCTTATGCTCTTATGTACATTGGGAAGAACAAGATGCTGGTTTTATAATGTGCAGCTTTATAAAACCACGGCTTGCTCTGGACATGGATTTGAAAATGTCTTGGACATCTCAGATCCCATCTCAACACACTAAAATGGGCCTGTTTGTGTCAAAATAAGGGATTTCCAGGTCTGAATGTGACAGCTATCATTTGGTCAGTATAATTAAGCACCTTTGGGTGAATAAGTTGTGAGACTAAAGATTCCCAGATCTTAGTGAGTCTGTTGTAATGTGCCAAATGACAACAGAGATTTTATTTTGTTCCTGTCATTTGGGGAGGTTTGAAAATAACTACACAGGAAACCTCATCTACCGTCTGATGGAGACTAAGAAACACTGACTGGTGGAGGACTGCACAGGATACTTAAATGGTGATGTCGCTAGTTACTGGTTCTCAATCTCTATCTGCTGGTAGAAGGCAAACCTAAGCATCTAGACTGATCTTGAGAGATGCTATTTTGAGGGATGCTACAGGTGTTGGATGATAAATTGTTCTTGAGTCGCACCATTTTGAAATTAAAGGTTGAATATCCATATGTTTCATATGGACATAGGGGGCCGATATTCAGACCGAGGAGGTTAGATTGGCTAACTCCCGCAGTCGGTGCTAAGCCAAGATATTCAATGTGGGGCCACTTCCGGTGACCGGTATTAAATATCCGGTTTATTTTTGGCCGGTTTAAAGATAACCAGCTAAGCTGATATTCAGCGCTAGCCAGTTATCTTCAAACCAGCCAAAGATATCCCATGTTTTCACACAGCCAAATATGGCTACTAAACCGGCTTTAAAAATTGGCGGATAGCCAGTTATATCAGTCGATATAACTGGCAATATTCAGTGGAAGATAGCCGGTTATCCCCTGCTGAATATCACCAGATAGTCGGCTATGTACCATTTAACTGGCCAGGTGCCATTCCTGGATGGTGAAATGGTTTTCAATATCAAGGGGATGATGTCCTGCAACTGGAAAGAGAGTCTGATCTGTCTGAGAACAATCAATAAACTGTAGAATAATTTCTCTTTACTACTGTAGACGTCTAGTGCACAGGCAGAAATGTTTAGCCTCAGCATTCTACCTCTTTTGTGTAATCTTATGCTACCTCTCCATACTTTCCTTTATTTACCTTTCTCATTCCATCTTCTCATTCTTCTCTCTTATCAAACATTTTCTCTATCTTTCTTCTGTTGTTTTCCACTCCTCACCTCTCTTTCATTATCATTTTTACCAGGACATGTTGAAAAAAGAAGCTCTTCTCCTTATCCCCAATGTTTTGAAAGTGTTCTTGGAGAACGGGCAGATCAAGTCATTCACCTTCGATGGTCGAACAACTGTGAAAGTAAGTTGTCTTCCCACTGTGGCTTTTATAATAATTCAGAATGGTCCTTTATTTCTTAAGATGAAACTTGTGTTTTGTTTTTGCTTTTACACATTTGGGTTGCAGCTCAGTTGTAACTGCCTTCTATTGGAAGTACAGTACCATAGGTCCTTCATTCTGAGTTCTGGAGTTTATTTTCAGTGAGCCTAATATTTAAAAAGACCTGTGGAACCAGCATTGATGCCAACTGCATAAATCTTTTTTTTTCTATTTCCCTGGTTATACACATAAAGGGCCTAATATTCAAAATGATTTAAACAACCAGGAGTGCTTCCTGGTCGTTTAAATAATCTGTCCAGGGCTAACTGGACATTTTCAGCAGCACTTAACTAGAAAGTGCCACTGAAAATGCCTGGTTAGCACCCAAGCCAAAACTGGCTATTTTGGGGGCATGCTGGGGCATTCGGGGCATAAACAGGACCGTATAAAACACAGTCACATCTTTATGCGGTTCTTCATAGCCGGTTAAGTGCCGAACATCGCACTTAACTGGCTGTGGCTTAGCCGACTTCTTATACCCAGAAATTCAATACCAGAGCCTGGACATGGCCTGGCATTTAATTTCTGGGTGGAAACCAACGAAGCAGATCAGTAGTAAATTCAAACAAGGTTTATTAATAAAATAACATAAAGAATATAAAGCAGTTCATTAAATACTATACCTGGCCTGCAGTGTGCACTTAAAGGGGTCAACAACTTAAAAAGAAAATAGTAGACTCCTGCACACACCCTCAACGGAAAGCCCCTGTTGCAGTCCCCCAATTAAGCTCCCTTTCAATAGTGCACCCCAACCAGCTCCCTCCCAACCTGAAGCGCCTCCCCCACAACAAGTGTGATCTCCCACCTAGAAATTCTGCCCCCTTCTAGAAGCCCAAAAGCCCAAAGCCTCCTCCCTTGCCTCCTAAAGGCTCCCCCCCCCCCCCCCCCCCGAGCCGTACCTTAAGTATTCCCTGGTATCTAATGGATGGGCAAGAGTGATCCAAAATGGCACTGGCAACCCCTAGTGATAGTCTTGTGGTACTATGTCTAGGGAGCATGTTTCTGTATAAGCTTACTTTTTACTGCACTTTGATAACTTCCCTCCCTAATATATTGTAAAGGGGTTGGGGGTAAAGGGTCATGGATTTGATATATTGCCTTTCTGTGGTACAACCAAAGTGGTTTACATTTATTATATGCAGGTACTTTCTCTGTCCCCAGTGGCTCACAATCTAAGGTTTGTTTGTTTGTTTTTTTAATACAAGGGTATACTTTTGTTGCTTAAGAATTCATATCTGTCTGTCCTTGCTGACAGGGATTACTTACTTGCTTGCCCTTTCTTTAACTTTTATATTATTTTTTTGTAACTGTGGCAGGTCATCTGTTGAAAATCTATCTGCCTCTCTTTTATTCCCAGGATGTTATGGTAACATTACAGGATCGACTGTCCCTGAGATACATCGAACATTTTGCCTTAGTTCTGGAGTACAGAAATTCAGATCAAATCCAGAAACTCCTCCTCCTACAGGACAAACAGCTATTGGCCCATGTAAGCATATCTTTTTCCTACTTGGACCTGGCTACTAGGATTTTATCTAAATTTGTATTAGAAACAACAATAAATGTTTGTTTTATTTTTTAGCTTATATACTCATATAAAGGCACCATCAGGTGATAATCTTTATGAAACAAATACCTGTATTGTTTAAGATCAGGAACCTGACATAGGTTAGCCTATACTTTACATACCATTGTTTTATAGGACAAACGGGAAGTTCAATTACTCATATTAAATCCTAGACCTTATCGCACCTTATCGCACCTTATCTGTCAGTTTTAACTCTGCAGGAGATGGGAATTCAGAGAGCAATTCAATAAAAAGGCAGGTACATTTAGGGGGTCCATTTACTATGGTAAGCTCTAGTGTGCATCTTGTGGTAAAATCCCAAGGTATGCATGCAAACCATATGCGTAAATAAATTTCCTGAATTTTTTTTCAGAGAGGGCATGTCAGAGGGTAGGGAGTGGACATGACAGCACAAATCAGTTAGTGCAGCCACATTACCCCATGTTAACTGATTAGCATGAGCCCTTACCACCTACAAAATGGGTGGCAGTAAGGGCTCACATGCTAATTTTTGTTAATGGCCACTCACTAATGGCATTCACAATATACAGGCCTTGTGATATTATTTTTAGAATAATCTTTGAAGACCTCAGTTATCAGAGTCATGGAGCACTATACAGTTTTACATTGGTGAGAGAATGACATAATACCGAGACGGGGAGATATCCTTGAAACAGCCGTAATGGCGAAACACGAAGTCGTATCAGACAACAGATCCCCCAGATAATAGACTTACTGAAGTTAAGTGCTTCTCTAGCATAAAACTCAATATAAGTACTAGTGTAAGAGTATTAATATAAAACCCCATAGA
This sequence comes from Microcaecilia unicolor, assembly GCF_901765095.1. Taxonomy (NCBI): domain Eukaryota; kingdom Metazoa; phylum Chordata; class Amphibia; order Gymnophiona; family Siphonopidae; genus Microcaecilia; species Microcaecilia unicolor. The sequence goes on from NC_044037.1 coordinate 72,184,169, forward strand.
GAATATCGATGGGTTTAATAGTAAAACAGAAAAAGAATAAAATAGGAACAAAAAAATAAAATAAAATATATTGCTACGGAGATCAGTGAGGATTGGAGGAGTGGCAGCTAAAACTGTATAAGGCCCCATGACTCCAATACTGAGGTCTTCAAAGATTATTCTAAAAATAATATAATAAGGCTGTGTATTGTGAATGTTACTACTGTTAGGTCTTGTGCTACTTTAGAGCCTTAAAGATGTTCACTCACTAATGGCAGCATTAGCGCATGGCCATTAATTGGAAAAATGGAAAACTGGCCATTTTCCGGCTGCAGTAAAAATGGCCTAAGAAATACCCAAGAAAGGGCACCTAAGGCCACTTTTTACTGCAGCTTAGTAAAAGGACCCCACAGGCACTTAGATGGTCCCTATGTAGATCCTGTTTTATAAAGGAAAGTAGGCATTTACTTTTCTTTACAGAACATGACCGCATATTATGGATTAAGAGCTGGTTAAAAGATAGGAAGCAGAGAGTAGGGTTGAATGGTCATTATTCTCAATGGAGAAGGGTAGTTAGTGGGGTCCCTCAGGGGTCTGTGCTGGGACCGCTGCTTTTTAACATATTTATAAACGACCTTGAGATGGGAGTAACTAGTGAGGTAATTAAATTTGCAGATGACACAAAGTTATCCAGGGTTGTCTCGTCGCAGGAGGAGTGTGAAAGATTACAAGAAGACATCATGAGACTGGGGGATTGGGCATCCAAATGGCAGATGAAGTTCAACGTTGACAAGTCAAGTGATGCATGTGGGAAGGAGGAACTCGAATTACAGCTATGTTATGCAAGGTTCCGCTTTAGGAGTTACGGACCAAGAAAGGGATCTGGGAGTCATTGTGGATAGGACGTTGAAATCTTCAGCTCAATGTGCTGCGGCGGCAAAGAAGGCAAACAGAATGTTGAGTATTATTAGAAAAGGGATGGAAAACAAACATGAGGATGTTATAATGCCATTATATCGCTCCATGGTGCGACCGCACCTGGAGTATTGTGTTCAGTTCTGGTCGCCACATCTCAAAAAAGATGTAAATGAATTAGAGAAGGTGCAGAGAAGGGCGACAAAAATGATAAAAGGGATGGGGCGACTACCCTATGAGGAGAGGTTAAGACGGCTAGGACTCTTTAGCCTGGAGAAAAGGTGGCTGAGGGGTGATATGATAGAGGTTTACAAGATAATAAGTGGGGTAGAGCGGACAGATGTGAAGCGTTTGTTTACACTTTCTAACAATAATAGAACCAGGGGACACAAGATGAAATTAGAATGTGGTAGGTTTAAAACGAATCGGAGAAAGTTTTACTTTACTCAGCACGTAGTTAGACTCTGGAACTCATTGCTGGAGAAGGTAGTGACGGCAGCTGGCCTTGCTGAGTTTAAAGGGGGTCTGGATAGATTCCTGAAGGAAAAGTCCATTTATCGTTATTAAATTTTGGGTTTTTGCCAGGTTCTTGGGGCCTGGATTGGCCGCTGTCGGAGACGGCGTGCTGGGCTTGATGGACCTTGGGTCTTTTCCCAGCGTGGCGGTGCTTATGTGCTTATATATATGAATGTATGTATGTATTTTCAGTGTGAGCATTTATGCCAGTCATAGAGCTGCTGTGCCTAGATTGTTATAAAACACAAAAATTATAGAGGGAAATATTCAGCCGGTGGCAGTGAGTGTTTTGCTGACCGCTGCCAGCATTATTCCCAGGTGTTCAATGCCAGGCCATGTCTGGGCATCAGCATTGAATATCCAGTTTATGAAGCACCAGCTAACACATGGCCATTTAAGTCGATATTCAGAACTTAAGTAGCCATAGGTTGCTGCATAAAGATAGGACTGTGTTTTATGCTGTCCCATTTATGCAGTTACCCTGGCCAGTGTAGTATTAACACTTAACCAGGCCAGTGCCGACTTCTCCCCGGAACGCCCCAAAAATAGCTGGCTAATTTTCTGTGGCGATAACCGCTTAAGTGCCATTGAAAATTAGCAGATAGCCCCGAACAAAACATTTAATTGTTCAGTGGCATTTTCTAGTCAGTTAATCATTTTAAATATCAACCAGATAGTATTTTATAATTTACACAGGTAACTGTGTACCTTGCCTATGCTCTGCTCATATGTATGCACACCTTCAAACTATATGCCATTGCATTTACCAGCCAGGTTATTGAACAATATATAGCCAGAATATTGACAAGTAGTACCCTTTTATATGTACAAATACATATGTATATGCCGCTATTCTGGTTATTTATGCATGTTCTTGGTATCTACATTAGAACATAAGTGTTGCCAAACTGAGACAGACCAAAGGTCCATCAAGCCCAGCATCCTGTTTCCAACAGTGGCTAATCCAGGTCACAAGTACCTGGCAAGATCCCAGAACAATAAAACAGATTTTACGCTGCTTATCCTAGAAATAAGTAGTGGATTTTCCCAAGTACATCTTAATAATGGCTTATGGACTTTTCTTTTAGGAAGTTATCCATATCTTTTTTTAAACCCTGAAAAGCAGTAAGCTTAGCTGGTTTTACAAAAGGTTTGGATAATTTCCTAAAAGAAAAGTCCATAAGCCATTATTCAGATGGTGCATTCTTTCTAGAATTGTCCCCTTCGGTGTTTAGATTTTTTTTAAATCCTAAGTCTCTCTCACACTGTTTTTACAATGAATCTCAGTGTCAGCGTCAAGGAGGTTAAAGAGAAATACCTTCTCTGTGTTCATTCTGTCTTGAATATCACACTGTTTCACCAAGGGGTTTCAAGTTAACCACAATATGGAAAAATACCTCTGTCTATGAGAGGGAAAATGAGGGAAAGTAATGAAAAAAACCAGTCCTCTAGTTATCTCTTCTTTCTAATTATTGAGGTGTAAGATAAAGTGTTTCTAACAATTTGCATGAAGTTAACCAAAGCAGATTTTTCACAGAAGACTGAGAGTATTTCTGATACTTGGTTTATCCAAAATGCTGAACATGAACAATTACCTATAATCTTTGAATCTCTTGAAACAATTTATGCATTCTTAGCATAGGATTGTGATATTCTTGTATTGCAGAGCCATGCACGAAACACAGCCTCCTTAAATACTTTCCCTCATTCAGTGTCTTTGGAAAATATCTCTACTGAATAAAGGCCAGAATATCTTACAACCTAAAACAATAAAATAAATTCAGATTCAACTGTACTAAATAATCAAACTGTCTACAATAACGGCTTGTTCAATCATTTAGGATTCAGTACCAGTACTAAGAAACCTTCAACTGGTTACACTTTTAATGCAACCATTGTGGGATACATTTTCAGTTTTCAGTACTTTTTGACTGGTAGAAATAGAGTTATCTACCTGAGGGGGTCTTTTACTAAGCTGCGGTAGCATTTTTAACTTGTGGTAGAAATCAGCTGGCGATAAATGCCAAGATGCCCATTATATTCCTATGGGCATCTCAGCATTTACCGTGAGCGAAAAATGCTACCATGGCTTAGTAAAAAACCCCTAAGTCAGCAGATCTTAGCCACCTGCTAGTAAGCACATGCATTAAAACTTTTAATTGCACAGAAATTACATATTTAGGGGCAACAGCAATTTCAGAGGTGTTTTTGAAAACCACATACATGCTTTTAGTTTTCAAAAAAGTGTGTATGTATGTACTAGATTAACAAACACATTTTATGCCATATTGTTTCAATTCCTAAAGGTAAGCAAAAACCGTTAGCCATGGTAACAAACCTAAAGTCAAACACAATCTATGCAGGTACACTGTTTCTGAAAATCAGCATATTTGCTGTGGGCATAAATGTAAATGCATACTTTTGCTTTTAGATGTCCTATTGAATGTGTATTCTTGAATGTGTTATATCTCTTTGATCTTGCATATATATATGCAGCCCCATCTATAGATTGAGATTTGATAGAGTATAAGTTGTGTGTTTTAATCAGACTGGCATTTTGATCCAAGGACGTTTTATGACTGGAGACGGTATGAGTCAATCTAGCCCAATCTGCTTCCATATTGTGTGACCCCAAATATTCGCAGATGCTATTGAAAACAGTAGCATACTTTTGAGGTTTATCACTGCCTATGTGTGGGCATTTTTGTACTTGAAAGTTTACCATATGTAACCTGGTAGGGTTTTCTACTTAATCTCCGGGGGGGTCGTGGGGCGTGAGCCGTGGTCCACAGGTGTGGGAACTCTAGAGCGGCAGACTTGTTTTTGGAGCTGCGGGAGGCTCGATTTTTGTAGGGGGCTGCTTTAAGAAAGGCTCTGGCTCTGAGCTTCAGGGCTGAGCTGTGGGGACTCCTCCCCCCCCCCCCCCCCAGAGGTTTAAAAAACTCTTGGGTTACATATGGAAAGTTTTCAAATAAATAAAAATAATGTCAACTAAAAAATAAACACATATAGGCAGTCATAACCTCACAGGTTTGCTATTGTTTTCAATAAGCCGCATTGAGCCTGCTATGAGTGGGAAAGCGCGGGGTACAAATGTAACAAAAATAAAATAAAATAAATAAATGTTTGGGGTCATACAATATGGCGGCTGCACGGGGTAGACGACTTCAACATTTTGACATCATGCCCATCCCCTGTCATAAAACCTTGTTGTTTTGATCTGTGTGATTTCCTGTCCTTAATGTCATGTTTTGAGAACAGAGCAGGCTGTCAGTAAATGTATCAATTCCTCTTCTTCATGACATCTGGGAGAGTTTCTGAGGAGGGAAATATTAGTGGGTGTTTGTTTCCTTGGCTAAGGGAGGGAGTTCTGTGGTGTCTTTCAAAGTGGGCAGATCTCAGATGACAGAGATGTGAGAGGTTTTTAGGTAGTTGTGAGAAGCTGTCAAAGAGGACAGAGCTTAAGGATAAGGGAAAGCACTGATATTTTGTAATAGTTTCCGAGGGAAAGGGACGAGAATCCACCCTTTAATACCCTTGCGCCTTAGGTGGAGGCATCAGGACACCAGAGATATATGAAGGATGGGGGGACAGGCAAGCCTCCTCCCCAATCCAAGGAATACTCCGAAGGGAGTGTTACATATATGGTGAGATTAATTTGTAACACCATAAGTAGTCTTTATGGAGTGGACAAGTAGCCTAGTGGTTAGTACAGTGGACTTTGATCCTTGGGAACTGGGTTCAGTCCCCACTGCAGCTCCTTGTGACCCTGGGTAAGTCACTTAACCCTTCATTGCCCCAGGTACAAATAAGTACCTATATATGCTATGTAAACCTCTTTGAATGTAGTTGCAAAAACCACAAAAAAGGAGGTATATCAAGTCCCTGTCCCATTTCCCTTTCCCCTTAAAAAGAAGCCAGTAGGTCATCTCAGATTGTGGTTGGGAATCCTGTTGTCATGGACTTATAGGTTGGACATGCTTTTCCACCTCATATGCGTTTCTGCTCTTTATTCTCTTCTCGGACAGGTGGTGCAGCGGACCCACTATCAGGGGATGAAATGTCTCTTCAGGGTGAGTTTCTTTCCCAAAGACCCCATAGACTTGCTCCGACGAGACCCTGCAGCATTTGAATATCTCTATATCCAGGTATGGACTAGGGCTTAATTTGTAGACAACAAGGAAGTGGAACTGGGGGTGGGGCCAAGACTAGAAGTGGGTGGAGACATGACTGTAAGTAGGTGGGACCAGGGCGAGAAGTGATCTTACCCCTGCATACACAATACTTTATTTGTGGATTAAAAGGACGCTGGTATATACATACACTTGTAAAATTCATATATTTAATTTTTAAAATGTTATCATGGAATATCATCCACAGTAGTACAAATTTGCAACCTTATCAACAAAATCTTGCACTAATCAGTGTTTTTCTCAACATTTACACATTTGATACCTTGTAGTGTTCTCCTCAGAAATTTTTGGCAGCCGGGTGGCATGAAGGAGTACTGCACTACAATGGCAAAAGGAAGCGTCTATTTTAACTGAAGCAGGGCAGAGTAGCTATGTTGGGGCAGAGGAATGCTTAAATTTCCAAAGACCTTTGGTTTGACACAGTATAGCAGTTCTTAGGAGTTAAATGTAAACATATTCTGTATCCACAAAAATCCAAACTCTTCCCAACAACAGATAGGACATTTCTCCTTGGAAGTCACCAAACAAAAAATATTCTGATTCTCATATCATCTGAACAACAGCAGCATAAATCTCTCCACTACCAGGTACACTATGAAATACAAAACCCGAAAAATATTCCAAGTCACCATATATATATAGCAAACCTGACATACAACAGTAGCACTAATTCCTAAGATTCAAATAGCAACAACCCTACCTATGAATAAGCAATACTACAAATATTACACTGGGCCATTGAACACCAATACACCTACTACTGGTCAAACAAAACAAGTAGAATTTCTATAAATATCTAACATATCACACCTCAGTCACAGGCAAAACACAGTGAAAGACAGACCCTTATCAAATAGAGAACACAACTTAGAAATAGAAATATGAAAACAAAAATTGAACTGGTAACCCCGAGAAGTCAAAACTTATCACCCAACACTGGAAAAATAAAAACAAATTCATTTACACAATACAAAGATATCCTCAATGCACATTCCCCAAAACTAACATATTCCAGTTCATAAATTCAGAATAAAAACACTTTTTTCCTACCCTTGTTGTCTGTGCATTTTATTTTTCCAATCATGTTGGTCCCAGTGAGTTTCTCTCTTCTGCTTTCTTGTTTGTCTTCTGCCAACTTTCTCTATTTGTCCTTTCTTCTCACTCCTCCTGTCTTCATCTATTCACTCACATATGTCTTCTGACATATTTATCTTTCCCTTTTAGCCCTTTCCTCCCTTTCTTCTCTGCCATTCTGTCCATTCAGTTCTCCAACTCCTTCTTTTTTACTTTCCACATACCTACCAGCTTTCCATTTCTTTCTCCATCCCTAACTCTCCCATTTCCGATCTCACTCCTTCCCCATTCTCTTATTCCCTTCTGTCACCCCTCCCCCATTACCACATTTTTACTATGTACATTCACCACTCTCCTATCACTTATCTCCTTGATAGCCCCTCATGGCCTCTCCCACATGTCATTCTTCATTTCCCCACCCTCCACCTTTGTAGCTCAGCATCTCATCTCTTTCTCTCTCTCTCTCTCTCTCTCTCTCTCTCGCTCTCTCTCTCTCCTTCTTTCACCCCCTTACTCTTATAGCCAAACACCTTCCCTCTCTCTCCCCCCAACAGTTGTAGCCTATCATCTCCATGTCCCTTCTTCATTCTCTACCCCAGCATCCCCCTCTCTATCCCTTTCTTCTTCTTCCCCTCATAGTCAACATCTCCCCCCTCTCTATCCACTCCACCTCCTCCCCCTCTCTCCTATTTTTCTCCTCTCTCCCAATAGGCAGCATCTCCCCACTCTATCTATTTCTTCTCCTTCTCCTCATAGTCAGCATCTCCCCCTCTCTCTCTCTCTCTCCACTCTATCTCATCCCCCCTTTCTCCCATTTTTTCTCCTCTACCCAGTAGTCAGCATCTTCCCACTCTATCCCTTTCTTCTCCTTCCCCTCATAGTCGGCATCTCCCCCTCTCTCTCCACTCCATCTCCTCCCCCTCTCACATTTTTTTCCTCTCCCCTAATAGCATCTTCCCACTCTTTCCCACTTTATATCTAGAATCCCACAGTCTCTTCCCTCCCCTTATCCCCATTATGCCCTCTCCTCCCTGTCCAGCATTTCTCCTCCTCCTAACCACTGGTCCAATATTTCTCATTCTCCTCCTTCCCCACACCACCCATTGGTCCAGCTGTTCTCCTCCCCCCCCCCCCCACACCAACCACTGGTCCAACTTTTCTCCTTCTTTCCCCCTACCCACCATTGATCCAGCTTTTACTCCTTCTTTACCTCCCACCCACCATTAGTTCAGTTTTACTCCTTCTTTACCCTCCACCCACTCACCAACCAACAGTATAGCTTTGCTCCTTCTTCCTCCTCCCCCCCACCCACCCACCACTGGTCCAGCTTTTCTCCTTCTCCCCACAACCCAACATTAGTCCAGCTTTTCTCCTCCCCCCCCCCCCACCCACTATTGGTCCAACTTTTCTCCCTCTCCCTCCTCTACCTTCCTACCCACTTACCCACCATTGGTCCAGCATTTCTACCTCCCTCCCTCTTCCAGCCATCCTCCCCCCCCCCACCACCACCATTGGTCCAGTTTTTCTCCTCCCCACCTCATCCATACACCCACCATTGGTCCAGGTTTTCTCCATTCCCCCGCCTCACTCACCATCAGTCCTGCATTTCTTCTCTTCCCCCTCCCCCCTGTGATCAGGCTTCTTTCCATTTTGCTCCTTCTTTAATGCATGATGGCATCCCTCCCTCCCTCTCCCCACCTCCATACCTTTTCAAAGCTGTCTTCTTGTTTTAGAGGGTGCCAGAAGCAAGCAGCGATTCACAGTGTGCTGCTCATGCCGACATCGGAGCCTTCTGTCTGACCTTCCTGCCTATGCTGAGACAGGAAGTTGCATCAGACAGAAGGCTCTGATGTCAGCTCAAGCGACATGTTATAAATTGCTGCTCGCTGATGGCAACTTCTAAAACAGAAAGACAGTTTTGAAAAGCTATAGGGTTGGGATGGGAAGAGGGAGGGAGGGATGCCATTTGGCATTACAGAAAGAGCAAAAGGGAGAGAAGACTGACCATGAGTGGGGGCAAGGAAGTCATGGATGGTGATGTCACTTCCCGAGCCCAAAGTGCCGACACTCCATTCCAATCCGTGCCGGCAGAAATTAAGTCCTGGTATGGACTGTCTCTATAGAAAGAAGAAACTGCCTCATTTGGCATGAATACACACCAACAAACAATGCAAAAACATTTGGGAGCAAAATAGTTGTATTTTCTTTATTAGTAAGTAAAGCGAAGTTGAAAGAAAAAAAACTTAACTAAACTTAGTGCTTCATAATTGTACTCTGTCTGGCCAATATTCAAAACCATTTAACTGGCCAGGAATGACACCTGGCCAGTTAAATGGTACTTAGCCTGCAATCTGGTGATATTCAGCAGGAGGTACCTGCTATCTCCCACTGAATATCACTGGTTATTGCTTAGCAGATAGCCAGTTATATCACGCGATATAACCAGCTATTTGCTGATTTTCAACACATCGCCGGCTAAGTTTTACAGCCAAATTTGGCCACTTCAATAGCAGGTCTATCTTTGACCACTATGAAATTAGCTGGCCAGTGCAGAATATTGACTTGACCAGCTATGTTCTTAGCAGCCAAAGATAAACCAGATATTCAATGCTGGCATTGAATATCCAGGATCAGCGCTGACCACAGGAGGCAGCTCAGCTACCTCTCACAGTCTGAATATCGGGCCCTGTAACTCTGCAAGGACATAAGAACATTAGACATGTCATACTATGTCAGACCAAAAGCCCATCAAGCCCAGCTTCCTATCTTCAACAGCTCTTAAATAATTGCCCAAGGTTATACATGCTCAAAAGTATGTGCTACGATCATACACCTCAAACATTTTTGTGATATACATATAAGCATTCTAAGGACTGGAAAACAGGCAGACAGGATTGGCACAGCAGTGTGAGCATGGACGTGGCACAGTGCCTCAACAGACACAGCCACTCAGAGAGGTGAAAGTAACCAAAAAACTTTATTGGTATTCAAAAAAACATTGAATTCTGTTCTCTTCATGGGCTTGATAAACTTAAGAAATAAAGGGGTAGATATTCAGCCGGAAGCAGTCAGCATTTTTATGTCAGTCGCTGGCTGTATTCCCAGATATTCAGTGCCAGGCCATCTCCAAACACTGACATTGAATATCTGGTTATATGTTGGTTACTAAAACTTATGTGGTTAAGGTCAATATTCATCCCTTAAATGCATAAACTGAACCGCTTAAAGAGCCCAATTTAAGCCGTTACCTCATGCTGTTAGGGCTGAATATTGACACTTAACCGTATAAATGTTCTGGAATGCCCTTTCCAGTTATTCAGGACTGGATAACTGGAAAGTTATCCAGTTTCACTTCAGGCGCTAACCATGAATATTCAGCAACACTAACTGGTTAAGTTCCACTGGTTCTGGCCTTGCCTCCAGCATTAGAATTTCACAAGGGTCCATGGCTAAACTTGGCTTAGCTGCATTAAGCTTCTGCAGCTTGTACATCTCAGGTGAAGGCAAATGCTGGAAGGCTGCTCTTGTCTTTCCATTATAGATGGCCAACTTTCATAATCAAAGGATCCCAAGAGGAACATGTATTAAAGCCTCTTTAAACTAATCAAATGGAACAAAGAACAAACACTCTTCGGGGAGTGTTTACTAAAGTGCATTAAAAAGTTGGCATGTGAATTCCAGCAAGCAGAAGAACAGTAATTGTTATCACAATGGCATAACAGCATGCACTAATTCATGCGCTAACTACAAAGCATGTTATGGGGCAAGCAATGCATATAACCATGTTATACAGTTAGCACACGGTACTTTACTGCATACTATCACATGTGCAGTTAGTACAGATACATTTACTGCTTCCAAAGAATGAGGCAGTAAGTGTATCTGCACTAATTGTCATGACACTTATTCCTGAAATCAGCATAAGTTGCCCAGAGTTGGGCATGCAAATATGGGTGCTGATCGTGGATCTGCATATAAATTAATTGGGAAGCAAAGCCAGTGCTGGGCAGACTTCTACAGTCTGTGCCCTGATCATGGCTGGACGGATTCAGCTTCAGTAACTGGAAACAAGGCCAATGCCGGGCAGACTTCTACAGTCTCTGCCTTCAAAATGGAAAGGACAAATCAAGATCAAGTATACGAACGTAGTATCTTATAATAATTGAGTGCTAGCAATCAATAATTGATGTTAATTGGCAGCAATTTGGAGTCTGCCCTACACGCTACTCTTTAACCTGCTTACCTAAATTTCATAGCACGCAACTCCAAAAAAAGCATGGCCTATGGGAGGGGCATGGACGGGTTAGGGATGTTCCCAGTGGTTAGGTGTGATTTTATAGAATACTATGCGCATAATTGCCATTTTTGTTTTGGGTGCCAGCATTTACTCCAGTCTATGGCAGGTGTAAATGCTTATGCCCAAAGTTAGGTGCCAAAATGTACACTAAGGTAGTGAAACCTGGGTCTCACACTCACTCACCAGCATCCTGGGCCTCGACTAGCTCTCAGGGTCAGACACCCTCGACCCGGGCCACAAAATTCAACAGTTTTCTGCAAAAGCAGAGGTCCTTTACACATTGAGCTATCATAAGGTTTTGAACGAGGCTTATTTCTCTTTTACTCTCTCCTCTTTCCTTTACCGATCTGGGAGCAAATAAGTTTTAATCTCACACAAAGAAAAAACTCCAGTCCAGAGAGGTATGCAAAATAACCAAACTTTACTGAATATTCTACAACAGGCAGTTCAAATCCTGTTTGAAGTAAACAGTCAATTTATAATCAGACTTGATACCAGATGCAAACTATAAATCCAGAGAAACTTTAAGGATATGGTATATCTTCTTCAAATTGAATTTATAATCCTACAGTATGTACATATTTACAGTTCCTCCTGTCCATACCCATCCCTTCTGGGTGAAACAGTCTAAGCCTGTGTCTGCAGCACTTTTGCAGCAAGCAGATCTTCCTTTTTTTTGGACCAGACCTCCCTGTCTGTCCACATTCCTCTCCTCCAAAGAAGTGCCTCTGTGCTTCGAACAGCGCTTCACTGTTCTTGCTCCAAGGCTGGGATCCCCTATTTTCTACCTGGAGCACTTCTCCACTTCATGGTTAATGCTGGAATTTGCAAAGACTACCTCTTTGGTCAGCATTAGGTTCTTGAACCCATCTAGGACTCCTCCTCTCCTCCAAGGGTTTCAGCCAGGTTAGAGGCAACCAAAGACCTCGTGCAATACCTAACAATAACATTTATGTCCTCCTAACTCCTCCCACACTGTTACTCAACAAGTAGAGACATTTCTCTCTTCAATTTACCTAGGAACCTACTCCCTTGACCTGGATCCTTTAACACCCACAACTCAGAAACATCCCCTCAGAAAACTCTGGAGAGTTCCACATTCTTACTCTTAGTAAGACATTATAATGGGGACATTATAATGGGGGATCACAAGAGTATTCTGTAAAGGTCATTGCGCACAAAGTGCTCTTTGCAGAATACTAGTTTAGCGCTGATCATTTTGGCACCTATCTTTGGGCAACCAATTTACTGAACTCCTTTTTTGTAGTATATGGTAAAGTACTTTCCCCTGAATTGTTTGCTCACAAATTTAGTAATTACCATAGTAACATAATAGATGGCGTCAGATAAAGACCTGTACAGTCCTTCCAGTCTGCCCAACAAAATAAACTCAGTACAAAGTATGATATATGATATACAAAAATGAAAACAAAGAATAAAAACAACCACGACTGTGGTTTAACAAAGAACTACTAGACACCTGTATAGCATGGACATCCAAATCCCAATTTTATAAAACTGGGATATGGACATCTAAAAACAAAATATGTCCTTATGGCAAAGGGTTGTGGTCTGGTCATGTTTTGGGTAGATCTATGGAAGGACCAAAATATGGACGTTCAACTCCAGTTTCAGAAGGGGAAGGGACACCTATGTCCAAAAATATGGATATTGTCATTTAGAACTGGTACCCAGCAAGTGCAGGTTACAAAGGTGCTCCAATTGAGCAACTCTCCACTGTAGAGATTACGGGAATTCACCTCCTTAATCCCGCTGTGGTTGCAGCTGACCCCGAATGTGAAACTGGCAAGGAATACTGGGTTCTATGACAGCTTCAGGAACTATGGATGTTAATTTTATAAAATGGTCACATGGTCATCCATGTGGGGTAGAAGAACAGTCTAATTGTTAGAAGAGTGGACTGCGAGCTAGGGGACCCTGTTTCAAATTCCTTCTTTGTGGGTTTTTTTTTTTTGTTAAATTGTGTGCCCTCCAGGGACAGAAAAATGCCTACTGTACCTGAATGTATACCGCTTCAATAGCCTGTGGGCTTATAGGAGAAATCTGCAGGCTTGAAGGCTATTGAGTGGTGTATTTTCAGGTACAATAGGTATTATTTTCTGTACCTGGAGGGCTCACAAATTTTTTAAAATCTCATAAAGAGCTCCACTGAGATTTGAACCAGGGTCCTGTAGCTCTCAATGGGGGGCGGTCCCCTGGCACGCAGCCATTAGGCAATTCCTCCACTCTATATAAATGTCCTCACTATTAGACTATTCCTCCACTTCACATGGAGATCTATGTGGCCATTTTACAACATGGTCATTGCTATAGTAACTGTAACATAGTAGATGATGGCAGATAAAGACCTGAACAGTCCATCCAGTCTGCCTAGCAGACACACTCATTATCAATTCATTATTAAATCAACAATGAGTGTGATATTATAAACTTGATCATGGTTTTTCTTTGGTGTCTCTGGGACATAGATAGTAAAAGTCCGCCTGGCCCTGTCCTTATGTTCCAACTACTGGAATTGCCATTGAAGCCCATTGCTTCAATGATGCAAATGTCCCTTGTTTTTCCTCATTCATAGTTTGGATATTTCAGGTTGTAAAATGGATGTCCACACTGGTCGTCAACAGCACTTGGACATCCATTTCTCGTGTCTTTTAGAACAGGCTGTACGTCGACAGGTCCCATTCTAAAATGTTCTGACCTGGAAGTCCTTATTCTGAGTTGAACATTCTAAAATGCCATTCCACATACTCTTTTAGCAAGCACTCTCTGAATCTTTTCCTTGCTGCAATCTCTCACTGGACTATTAGCTTTACATATTTATTTTACCAATTCTGTTGTGATCTTTAGTACAATACTACCATGATGCTAGATGTTCCTTATTCAGCATACGGAAGCTCAAAAGTTAATGACTGAAAGTTTAATTATAATCGTTTACTCTTCAAAGTTATTTAACTTTTTTATCATTAATTATATGTCAATATAAAAGTTTCTATGACTTTTGCTTGCCAGTGAAGTACCATTTAATTTCAGAGGTCATGGTTGAATTTTAGGGGTTTTTTTCTCCATGTTTGCCAGAGCCGAAATGATGTCATTAAGGATCGCTTCGGAGTGGAGCTCAAACCGGAGATGCTGCTTGGTCTCACTGCACTTCACATCTATATCACTGTCTCTGCCACTCACCCAACTCAAAAGATTTCTATCAAAAATGTTGAGTAAGTTCATTTCTCTCTCTTAACTTTCCTAGTGGATACCAAGACTCTGTACATTTCTCAGGAGAACATGACAGTGAAATGCACAATTGTCATTTTTAGTATTTCAAGAGAGGCCTTGCTATGAAGTAGGCAAGTCATCCAAAGAATAATGTACAGAATGACCAGACCAGTGAGGAGGCCCAGGTTTATGTCCTGGACCCGATTTTTGTCCATTAAGCCAACAAGAGCTGAGAATACTGTGGAAACAAGGTCCTACTGTTTTATCTTCCAAAAGTTTCAGAAAGTTAAATCTCTGAACACAGAGATTTCACAACTGCACACAGGGCCGCTTTAACCACCTATAGGGTCCTGAGGAAACTTTTGAGGATGGACCTCCCTCCCATCCCTGGTCCAGTGGCACCCTTCTTCCCTTCCCATCCCCTGTCCTGCTGCACAGCTTCCTTAGCCCCCTGACAACCAAGCCATTTTTCACTGAAAAACAAAATATGGCATAAAGGTGCAGAGCTGATGATTAGGCCAAGTTGCTGATGGCTCTGCTGATTCTGCCTCTCAGAAACAGGAAGTCCACTTCAGAAAGAGTGAGATCAGCAGAGCCATTAGCTGTGAAGCCTAGACAGCTCTTCTCCATACCTTTATACTGCTTTATTTATTTATTTATTTATTTATTTATTTTGCTGGAAGCAGCAAGGATGGCAGGGGAGCGGGGTTGTTAAGGAAGCTGCTGGACCAGGGAGAGGTATTAGGGAGCTGATTGAGAGTCTTCTGTGTAACAAATTATAATTTTCTTTAATTTGTAAACCATTCTGCTGTATCTTTGCAAAAGGCAATATATTAAGCCAAATAAACAACAAACCATTGTCAAGAACTCAATATGTCATTGTAATTTGTTTTATTGCTATTGTATTACCTTGTAAACATGTTGTTTATTTAGAAACTGATATATACATATTTTAATAAATATAAATAATTAAATAAACAACTGCAGCATCTTCTAGTCCCAAATAATGTTAGCTAAGAGCTTAACTGCAATCTCCAAACAATCACAGGAAACATTCAACCACAAAACTTGACTATGTTAAAATTAAAAAGCCATTTTATTCAAGTATATAAGTTCAAAAAGCAGTAGGGGACAGAACTGTTAAGCAAGCAATGCTAGAGAAAAAAATTGTTTTGCAGATTGAAACTACTTCCTCAGGGAAAACTGATGTTTCAGATAAAATGGCTTTTTAATTTTCATACAGCATGTTTTGTGTGCCTCGATTTTTCTTGCTAGGATTTGCTGTCCCATTGGGCATACATATCCTTTGCCTTTTTGTAAATATAGCATGCCATTTGCAGAGATTTATTCAAGGAAACAGAATTTAAATATATAAATATGGAGAACCACTTTATGGGCGACTGAAAAAGAACACGGTAATTACAACTGTTGGATCTTTAAGGAAAACAGACCTTTTGAACATAGCTTTTAGAAAATCCAACCGAAACCTAACTTCTCCTGCTTCAGCGTCAATAAAGCAGTTTTCAAAGAAAAGTTATACATTTACTAGCAGTTTGTAAGCTTATTGAGCAGGGACTGTCTTTCTATGTTAAATTGTACAGAGCTGCGTAACCCTAGTAGCACTTTAGAAATATTAAATAGTAGTAGTCTTTAAGGGGCATAGTTATCAATGTGGGCTACCATTAAGACATGTTATTATCCCTCTAACTCGTCCTATTTTACTATAGTCCCATTTTATGCAATGAAACCTAGTTACTAATAACTTGGATCAACAGTACAATGACACATCTTAACCATAGCCCACATTGATAACTATGTCCCTTAGTGAATTATTTCCCTGTCCATGCATTGTGAAAGTGTATATGGATTGGGGGTAACTTTACAAAGGTGTTTTCATATAGGCATAGTTTACTTATTTTGTTTCTGGAGGGAGCAAGGGGTCAGAAACTCCAGTTACAGGAGAATTAATTTTTTTCCCCTCTTAGGCACTGATTAACTGTCTCCCTCTTTCACCCTCTGGCATACAAGTTCTTTTCCAGACTGGCCAATTCCTGTTTATTTTTTTTCTATTTCCACATTTCTTTCCCCTCTCCCCCTCAGATTTTTAAGTTCTTTCTTTTGTTACCCACTTTATCTATTTTATTCTCTCAGCATTTCCTTTAGATTGTCTCATCGCCTTGTCATCTTTCTTTAGCTTGCGTAAGGTTTAATTTATTTTGTTTTCACTTTTTTCTTTTCTTTCTCATTATCGTACTTATACTCTTCCTTTCACCTCTCCTCCTACTTCTCGCACCCCTCACTCCCCAAACACATTCTTCCTCCTCACCTCTCCATTCTTCCTTCATCCTTCACCTCTTTCCTTCATCTTTTCATCCACCCTCCCTCCTTGCTTCTGTCCTCCACACCACCCTCTTCCTTTTTCCTTGTCTCCACTTCAGGCCCTCTTCACTCATCTCTCCCCTCCATCCTTCTCTCAGCAATTCTTCCTTCCCTCTCAACTCTTTCCTTGGTTCCTCACCCTTCCTCTCTTCTTAGGGTTGTTTGAGGTTTTTTTCATCTCTTCTTTCAACTCACCTCTGACCCCAATATTTCTAAGTTACTGTATTCTTTTAAAATGGTCATGTTCACCAGCATTGTTTTGTTCATATATTTAGAGAAACATTTTATTGTCCTGCTTTTTCACTCATTCAGTTCAGTGTATTCCACCTCAGTTTCACAAAGTCTGCACCAACCTAAATATAGGTCCTTGTAACTTCAGCAGAAGGCTTCCTGCCATCAGCACTCAAGAATTTTCTACTTGTTGACAACCACAGTTGGCCAATGATGTTAGGTTCATCAGGCTGCCCTGCTTAGTTTTGCTTTAGTCTCTGTGGTGGTGAAAGTACCTGGGTACCTTTCTCCCTCACACAGTTTCAAACCCAAAGAAAACAAGCTGTGTAAAGGTTAAGTAGGTCACTGGAAAAATATCCAGAAAGCTGCTGATAAGAAATTAGACCTTTTTTCAAAATTGAAAGCTGGTTCCCATAATACTGAGCTTACAGCTCTTTAGAACAAATCTGGAAAGCGGTTTTACAGAAAAGAGCTCGTGCACTAAGTGCAACACCTGAGTTCCTTTTCATGTAAGCTGACATTACAAAAAGCACTGCATTGTGCTATTGCAGATCCTCCAGAGTTGCAAAGATACAGAGTTTGCAGTTTAGCCCAGGAGTCCTTGCTCTGGGCTTGGAATTTAACAAGAGATGCTGTGGCAAACATAAAAGATATTTAATAAATAAATAAATATTAAATATTAAACTATTAAAAATGCATTTAAAAAAAAGAAATGCTGTGACTGTGGAAGGACATTTCTAAGTAATGTCCTCTTCTATATTAAATGTTAAATACATTATGGAAAATAAGGGGAAATTATCCTCTAAGTTTTGCTAATGCACAAACCCCCTCATTCTAAAATCTTGCCTGTATACATAGGAGCCAACTCTTTGGGTGCTGTGGGTGCTTGAGCACCCCCAATATCAAGAGAATTCCTTGTATGTGTCCAGGGAGGGGTTATTTCCATTGGGCTTAGCACCCCCAATAATTACGAAAAGTTGGCTCTTATGCCTGTATATATTGCCTTGGGTGCACATTTTTGCATGTAGGGTATAGAATAGCACAGTGGATCCCGAACCTGGTCCCGGAGGCACCCCAGCCAGTCAGGTTTTCAGGATATCAATAATGAATATTCATGAGAGAGATTGGCATGCACTGCCTCCACTTCCCAGATTTGTTCTAAAGAGCTGTAAACTCAGTATTATTCGAGCCAGCTTTCAATTTTGAAAAAAGGTCTAATTTCTTATCAGCAGCTTTCTGGATATTTTTCCAGTGACTTACTTAACCTTTACACAGCTTGTTTTCTTTGGGTTTGAAACTGTGTGAGGGAAAAAGGTACCCAGGTACTTTCACCACCACAGAAACCATGGGAACCACTGGAACAGTAGTAGCTAAAGTTCATTGCTGAATTGTGCACAAATTGGCACTAACAATAACAATGAATAGAGTTAATTGACACAAATTAGCATTTCTGTGTGTACCTGCATTTAGGTGCTATTCTATAAGGTTAGCGCCTAAATTCTATAGCAGGTAACTGTGAAAGGGGTGTGGATGTGGGAAGGGCAAGATAGAGGCATGGCAAGCACTTACACATCTCAATGTTAGAATACTGTCAGTTATGTGTGTAATTACTGCATTTAGGCATAAGCATTTACACCTGCCATAGCGCTACCCTAAGCTTACACGTGCAAATATAAATATAAACTTATGCAAGAATTCTATAATGGCATAATTGGCATAGAAGAGTAGCTAAATGTTTAGTTCAACAGGCTTTGATCCTAGCAACCTGGGTTCAATTCTCCCTGCAGTTCTTGTGACCTTGAGCAAGTCACTTAAATTTAAAATAACTTTCACACTTTAAAGAAAAAAACAGAGACAGAGGTAGATAGTACTGGGCATCAGTTATAACCCTAAAGACATAAGGGAGGGGGTAATCTGCAAGGAGTCATAGGTACCAACCATAGCCACCTTTCGGGGCAGACTGGATGGGCAATGCTGGTCTTTATCTGCCATCATTTACTATGTAAATTTATCCACACTGTTGCTATGTAAATTTATCCACACTGGGAAAATCTGTTTCAGATAGATTAGTATTGCACATTGTACAATCTGGTTACCTCGTATAATTTCAGACTATTCCAAACCATTATTTCATCCAGTCATGCATTCTAAAGAAAACTTTAAAAATCAGTCACCTTGAAAATTTGGTTCAACATTTATTAAACATTCAAGCAATAAGACCAGTTTTTCTGCAGGAAAGATTTTTTTTAAACATTACATATTTAATATTCAGAAAGAGTTTGATAGTGACTAAGACATGCACTCTCTTTACTAATTTGTTTTACTAAATTGAGCGGAGGAGTAGCCTAGTGGTTAGTGCAGTGGACTTTGATCATGGGGAACTGAGTTCAATTCCCACTGCAGCTCCCTGTGACTCTGGGCAAGTCACTTAACCCTCTATTGCCCCTGGTACAAAATAAGTACCTGAATATATGTAAACCACTTTGAATGTAGTTGCAAAAACCTCAGGAAGGCAGTATATCAAGTCTTATTTCCCTTCGCTTTCAGTCAAAACTGATTTCAATTGGCATATCATTCAAAGATGAAAAAAAGCAAGAGTTTACAATATTTCCAAACTGAAAATTGAGCCCCCTGCTTACAAAGCCAGGCTAGCAGCTGCCATTTGGCATTGCCAACACAGCCCATTGAAAGTGAATGGCTTGTGTTGGCAGCACCAGCCACTAGCATGTTTTTGTAAACAGGGGCCTAAATTTCATTGCATCATCACATCAAAGTTTTTATATCTTGCAACAAAGAAAGGGACTTTCTGCACATCTCTGGTAGAACTTGTAAAACAGATTGCTTTTGCGATAACCACATTACAGATGAATTATCAATATTTAAAACCAAATCATACTTGCAAAGCCAGTCTGTTAGAATCTGAAGTTTCTTGTTAAAGTCAGAGGTGACATCCTCTTGATCATCTTTCATAAAAATAACAAGCTGAATGTCATCTGCAAAAAAATGAAATCAATTTTCCAACCTTCTAATAATGTCACTAACAGTGTTAAATACAAATTAAAGAGAATGGGTGAGAGCAGTGGTCCCTTAGGAATCCTTGTCTCCAAAACTCTCTTGGAAGGAAGTTCTTGATTCCAACTGACTGATTGTTTTCAATGAGAAAAATAAGTACTAAACCATTTCAAAACCAGACTTAATACCCATTTTTTTCTAGAAATTGCAATAGTTTCGGATGAGACACTGTGGGGCTCACTTTCAAAGGAGAAAAATGTCCAAAAAGTGACATAAAGCTCATGGCCAAACTGTTTGTGGAGGGTAAAGGGGGTGGGGTTAGGGGTGTGTCAGGGGCGGAGCTTACATCCATAATTGTCTGACAACACACAGAAAAAAATAAGTAAAAAATAAAATAGTCACAATTAATACCTTTTATTAAATTTAGATTTAGATATGTATCATATGTCAAAGAATAAAGTGGTTGCTCGAAGCATATACTAACCACAATCACTCAACTGCAAAACACTATGCACAACTTTGTGCAAAAACACACTCAGAACCTTACTGTACCATAAATATTACACTGGGCAGAACCTAATACACCAATATACCACCCATACGGAAAATGCAGAATGTCAACAATATGAAACAAGGGATCATAATATCACAATTCTCATGTAGAGCCACAAAACACCCTCCTTTTAGGGTGGATAGTGTTCACAATGAGCTCCTTTTATTAATGGCCAGATAGAGATAAGAGTTTTCAAATTTCAATTTTGGCACAGTATAAGTCATCACAAACAAAATATAGGAAAACCAAAAGGATTAGGGGCTTATAGCCCATTTAGTTATGTTTAAACAAAAGAGATCTGCATGAAACAAAATATTAATTTTTTTATTTTGACTTAAACCCTTCAGAGTCAGCACCTACCTCTCCTGAAATCCAACGTGCGCTGTGTGCCACAATTTCCTCGAATTATTATGGTCTGGGTCTGGGAAGGAAGTGGGAACACCTCAGACAGCCACTCTTAACCAGCCTTGAGCCTTCCCTACTCAGTGACGGCCCCTCCCGCGCATTCCCGCCTATGTGGAACAGGAAGTTGCATCGACGGGACGGGAGCTCTCGTAGGGAAGGCTGACTCTGACTGGCTGAGCCTGAGGCGAAGAAGAACATCATGATGACGATCGGTGACGCTGGGTAGCCCGAAGCCGGTTTAAGGTGGATCTGCGGTGTGGAGGCAAAAAGAGGAGGAGGGACACAACGCGCCAGTGAGAGACCGAGTAGCCCCGGGCGGGCGGAACTGGGCATGGGCATGGCGCTCAGGTGATGGTGAGCCGGCAGCACTGCAAAGAAGAGAGAGGACTGGAGTCAGTTGACTGGTCTACTCTCAGACAGTGGCATAGCCAGACCTGACATTTTGGGTGGTACTGGAGCTAATATGGGTGGGCACTATGTATATAGGTATGTGTAGCACTTAATGATGGATTTCTAAGTAGTCTGCCCAACAGCTGTCCTGCATCAATATAAACCACATATATACTTAATAGAAAAACAGATATTTGTAATACAGTTACATTATCCCATATCTTAAACTTGACCAGACATAAGTCTGCAATAATGGCAAACGTCTCAATACACCTGACAGGATCCTGCAATATAATTACAGCAATAGCATAGATCTTTCAAGCTTTCTTTATAACAAATACCTGATTAAGTAAACTTTGAAGTCTTTTTCACTTCCTCTAGCTCTACTCTATCTCCCTTCTGATGCTGACAAAATAAAATGACCACGGTTTGGTACATATCCTTCAACTTTACATTATAATAAATATATATGCCTTATTAAGCTGTATTAATCAAATATTTAAAATTTGGTAAATATACTTTTGAAGACTTCTTCCTTTTCTACCTACTATGGAATTTGTCGCATATAGAGGACATAGCTAGAATGTTTCCTCTTATAGCTTTCCATAGGAAAAATGTATTTAAATTCGGGTAGCACCTCAATAATAACAACACAAAATCCCTTCACCTCCAGGTACTTTGTGAAGTAACAGAAAATCCTGCAAAGAAGCTTCTTGAGTCTATGTTACAAACCTTAACCAATTCTGGAATACAAATGCCAATACAGTACCTTTAAAAAGGCAGCAGTGAATACACACAACAGCAATACGCATCTCATTGGAAAGGCCAGACAAGTCAGACTCCTAGATCCCCCACACAAACTACATGCCAGCAAAATCTCTCACCTGCTGGTTCACATGCAAAACATAGACCAACCCTCATCAATTATAGAATTAAGGACCAAAAATCAGAAATTGTCTTGTAGCCTGGCATCAGTCCTTCCCTTCCTTACCCCCCTATCCATCCTTGTAGCCTGGCATTGGCCTTTCCCTTCCCTATCCCACCATCCAGCCCTTCTCTTCTCTACTCTACCCCCACTATCCATTCCCATAGCCCAGCATCAGTCCTTCCCTTCCCCACCATCCATCTGATTGGTAGGCATCTGCCTCAGCCCTTCCTGCACGCAGCCTAGCATTAGCCCTGTCCTACCCCCTTACCGATAACTCCCTAGTATGGCATCCCCTCACCTCCACCCAGAAACCTGCCCACATTAAATATAAAGCTTTTAAATAATAATAATATTATTATTTTAACCTGGGCACTGCAGAGGACGCACTGAGAGGGAAACGACGCGAGAGGAGATGAACCTGCCTGCGTGCCTGCCTCAGTGAGCACTGCTGCGCTGCCTTCACTTCCAGTTCGCCGCGACTTGGAGAGGGGAGGGCGGGGGAGGGAGGCGACATGCTGGACATGGAGGGGAGAGAGAATTGCTGGACATGGAGGGGAGGGCATGGGAGAGAGGAGAATTGTGACTTCGGGTAAAAGATTTAGGAGCGCGGGAACAGGAACAGAAGGGAGCGGGCAAGTGAGCCGGACCTCAGGAAAAAGGTGCCGGTACGCTGTACCGGCACAAAAAAAGCACTGTATGTATCCCTCATTGATAAGTTTTTGATTCTAAAGTTTAGCAATTTCATTAAAGCAAAATGAACATTCCTATCCGAGAATGTTTTATATTAAAAACAAACACACAAAAAAAGCAATCAGATTTTCACTTACCAGCTCTGTCAACACTATGTCAGCTAAACTTCCTCTTTGAACCTACTATTGGAACCATCAGCCAATGAAATGGCTTTTAGCCGTAGCTATCCCAGGTTACCTGATAATTATGCACACATCATTGCAGTCATGCCCTCCTCTTGGTGTACATGCTCAGAAAAAAAACAAAAACTTTGAACCATTTAAAGATTTTAACAATTACACTATTTATTTTTTATTTCTCCCCAGTCTCACTTGCACACCTCCCTCCAAACCTGTTCTCTTTAATTTGAATGTTGTTCACTTCAAGCTCACCCCGAATGAAAAGTTCTTCCCACATCAAAGACATATATAGCACTGGTTGTATTCTTTTAAACAACTTCAGCAGAGCATGCCTGCCTCAGTGAGCATTGCTGCGCTGCTTTCACTTCCAGTTCACCAGGACAACTTGGGCAGGGGAGAGAGGAAAATCACAACTTCAGGTAAAAGATTTTGCAAGTGAGCGGACCTCAGCTGGGGAGGTTAACCTCCTATACCGGGCGCCTATGATAAAGCTGTATTTGGATGTTTTTCTCACAAAAACATCCAAATTGGTATCTTCAAAACCATACTTTAGATGTTTTTTTATGAAGTCTGTCAAAAGTGCGTTCAAATCCTAAGGGGGCATGTCAGGACATTTTGAAGGCAGGATTAGGGCGTGCCTAACACTTAGATGTTTTACAGCCATAATGAAACAAAACAAAACATCCAGGACTAAGCCAAGACATTTTGGTCTAGCCTGTTTTCAGAACAAATAAGGCACAAAAAGGTGTCCTAAATGACCAGATGACCAGTGGAGGGAATCAGGGATGACCCCCGCAATGGTCACTGACCCCCCCCCCCCCAAAAAAAATATATATGACTTACCAGCATCTATGGCAGCCTCAGATGTCAAAGTCAGGTGTATTACATCAGCATGAAGGTCCCTGTAGTAGTATAGTGGTCAGTGCAGTGCACAGTGGGGGACCCAGGTTCCTATCTCCCTCTACTGTCACACTTGAGGTGGAAATTGTGACCCCCTCCCAAAGTCACCAAAACCTTACTATACTCACATATAGGTGCCCCTTCACCCATAAGAGCTACTGTAGTGGTGTACAGTGGAGGAGAGTGGGTTTTGGGTGGGTTTTGGAGGGCTCAGGGAACAACATAAGGGAACAAAGTTGACATGTGTACCTGGGAGCATTTTCATAAAGTGCACAGAAATGCCCTTTAGGGTGTCCCGTTGCTCTCCTGGGATGTCTGGGAGACCAGTCTACTAAAAATGCTGACTCCTTCTACATCCCAATGGCACGAATCTATATGTTTTGCACTTATTCTTTTTTTTTTTTCTTTTTGAAAATGGACCATAAACAAAAATGTCCAAAGCACAAAACCTTGTTTGATACAGTATTTTTTTTTTTTTTTTGGTGGGGGGGGGGGGGGGGGGGGGAACATAGACATTTTTCTTTTTTGAAAATGACCTTCTTTTCTTTTTGGACTTTGGCATTTTGTGCAAAACATCCAAAATCGGATTTAGACATCATATTGAAAATGCCCTTCTGTGTCAAAGGCAGCAGTAAGATCCAGTTGCACTCAAGACATCAGAGCCCTGATC
The DNA here is from genome assembly GCF_901765095.1 of Microcaecilia unicolor. Classification (NCBI taxonomy): domain Eukaryota; kingdom Metazoa; phylum Chordata; class Amphibia; order Gymnophiona; family Siphonopidae; genus Microcaecilia; species Microcaecilia unicolor. The sequence goes on from NC_044037.1 coordinate 72,208,711, forward strand.
TGCCTTTACTAGTATGTCATCTACTATCTCAAGCAGTAAAGATTTAGTACTATGATGACATCTGTACCCAGATTGTCAAGGATGCAGAAGATCATTTTCATCTAAAAAATCATTTACCTATAATAGTACTGATTTTTCCAGTACTTTGATTAACAGAAACAAATAAGAAACAGGTCTAAATCCTGAATATCCACCACTGACCTTTTTAAGAATTGGAATCCTGTTTAAGAGGATTTTGTACTTGACCAGTGTTCAAAGATAAATTAACAAGATAAGTACAAAAATGGAGCAGTTGCTTCTCTACATAGAGACAAATAACGAAATGGAATCAAATCCAATAAAATGGTTGAAGAATTAATGGATTGAAGATGTTTGACTACATCAGTTTCACTCACAGATTGAAACTAATCAAATTGTTCTTTAGATGCTTTTGATATACCGCCTTTAGAAATGCACTTTCTCTCTCTCTCTCTCTCTCTCTCTCTCTCCTGCTACTTACCTCCTAAGACCTCCATCCTTATTGCAAGAAACTTCACTCTCCATAACCCATCTTACTTGGAGATAGGACAGAAACCATGACAGGCAAGGACAGCTAATTGTTTCTCCCAGGCAGTTGCATATTGGATAACTTTCATGTCCTGTTTGTCATTCACAAAACATAGGTTTTAAGCTGCTCTTCACGAATGGCGCTAATGCTATAATGCTTTACCAACCTTTACATCTGTAGGTTACACCTGATTTGTTCATTTCAAGGTATTTCAGGCCCGATATTTAGAAAATGCTGAGCTTCTAAATTTGATCCTAATTTTGTTATGCTCACAAATTTAGGCCTGCCATTCATTTGCCTAGATTTATGAGCAGAGTGCTAAAAATCAGTGCTAAGCTCTTAACTTCTTTTTCCCTCTAAATCTGCCCCTATTGCAACCTACTTTGTATGCTTAAGAATTTAGTGAAATTATGAGTGAAAATTTACACACTCAGCTTTAGTAAATTTTCAAAGAGGACAAAATAATTATTAAAAATTCATAAAAGTATAATAAAACAATTCAATAAAAATGAGAATCTAAAAAACCCTCAACATTCAGAAAAACTTTTTAAAAACTCTACTTTTAAGTAATTTCCTAAAATACAAAGATCTAGCAGTAAAGAATCCCACATACTTGGAATAATGGTTGGGAATAATTCTTTTAAAGATCCTAATTTTGTACAAGTTCAACGGGTCAAAATTTGTAATTAATTATCATAGATTTGCTGTGAGGAACATGTCTGTGGTATTAGAAATACAATACAATACTACTCTTCTATTCCACAATTACCACTGAAATGGTTCAGGGTGAATTACAAGATTAACCAAATAAACAAACTGGGAAGAAAACAGTCAATATATTGAAATTCCAGAGAGATATGAAGGATATAAACCATAAGTAATTTTTAAAGTCTAAGCAAAGTAGCTTAAATTCAGTTCAGAAACATAGTTATACTCTAATGATGATCCAGCCCTGCTTGATATCTGCCCTCCAGGTTACAAAATTCATCACATGATGAGAAACAAAAGAAGAGGTGGGACATGTTGCTGTACTTTGTTGTCTGTCTGGAACTGTGCCTACTGTTTAATTAAAAGAGTTAATGTGAAATTTGAACCTGGGTCCCTTAGTTTAAAGTCCACTGTACTAACCACTAGGCTGCTCTGCAGGGATGTCTATGTGGCCATCCTTCTAAGAATGCTACCAGACACAGGTCTGTGTCCCTGCTTGGACGTTCCAGTTTGTAAAATGGCTGTTCATGCTGGACATCCTCAGTACATGAACGTCCATCTCATGTGTTTTTGAACATAAAATCCTGACCTATTTCCTGTTAGAAGATACATGTGAAATGGACTCTGTTTTGCATGTTATGAGCTGGAATCTCTATTCTTACTTGGACATCCTTTGAAAAAAGCCCCTCTGTTTTGTCCCTTAATGTGTCTTTTCTACATATTTTTCAAGACAAAGTTATGGTACACACTGAGGGGCATAATCGAACGAAAACGTCTATCTCCATGGGCGTTTATCTCCGAGAACGGGTCCGTGAAGGGGCGGACCGAACCGTTTTTTCGAAAAAAATAGACGTCCATGTTTTATTCGACAATTTGTGAGCTGGGCGTTTTTGCTTTTCAGCGATAATGGAAAATGAAAGCGCCCGGCTCAAAAACTAATAAATTCAAGGCATTTGTTCGTGGGAGGGGCCAGGATTCGTACTGCACTGGTCCCCCTCACATGCCAGGACACCAACCGGGCACCCTAGGGGGCACTTTTACAAAAACAAAAAAAAAGGTAAAAGAGCTCCCAGGTGCATAGCACCCTTTCCTTGTTTGTTGAGCCCCCCAAATCCCCCTCAAAACCCACTGCCTACAAGTCTACACCATTACTATAGCCCTAAGGGGTGAAGGGGGGGCACCTACATGTGGGTACAGTGGGTTTGGGGGGGTTGGACGACTAAGCATTAAGCAGCACAATTGTAACAGGTAGGGGGGGATGGGCCTGGGTCCACCTGCCTGAAGTCCACTGCACCCCCTAACAACTGCTCCAGGGACCTGCATACTGCTGCCAGGGAGGTGGGTATGACATTTGAGGGTGAAAATAAAAAGTTGTGAAACATCATTTTTTGTGGTGGGAGGGGGTTAGTGACCACTGGGGGAGTCAGGGGAGGTCATCCCCGATTCCCTCTGGTGGTAATCTGGTCATTTAGGGCACTTTTTGGGGCCTTATTCGTGAAAAAACAGGGTCCAGGAAAAGTGCCCTAAATTCTAGCTACAAACGCATACTTTTTTTCCATTATCGGCGAAAGGCGCCCATCTCTGTTCGGGTGATAACCATGCCCCAGTCCCGCTTTCAACACGCCTCTGACACGCCCCCGTCAACTTTGTATGCTTCCGCGATGGAGTGCAGTTGAAAATGTCCAAGTTCGGCTTTCGATTATACCGTGTTATTCGTTTTTGTGAGATAAACGTCAATCTCCCAATTTAGGTCGGAACCTGGGCGTTTTTCTTATTCGATTATAAGCAGGACTGTAACCTCTAAACTCAAGTAATTATGTTGCTGACCCTGAATCTTACTCATGCCTCTTTCAAAGAGAATATCATTCTTCAAAATAATGGTAAAGAATGATTTACAAAGTATACAACTATTTTAGGAATTCAGAACTGTCTGGGTTTCATTTTATTTTAAAATCTTCTTTGTTTTTTATGGAACAGACAGAAAATATTGACTAGTCTCAGTCATCATTTCTTGTTGGATTACATGTTGCATATTAAAAACTGCATACACCTATTCTTTGGTTTACCACCTCATTTGGTGTAGTTCTACCATTAAAAAAGTTCTATTGCTTTTTGCGATTGCACATTTTATGTTTAAAGATTTTATTGGTGGAAAAAAACATAATTATACAATACAGTGGTGTCACCATTCCAACAGTTACGTATTTCTCCATATGCCACATAACTGTAATACAATTCACCAAACTGTGCTTTTTATTTAACCCCTCACTTTCCCTCCCACCCCCACCCCCATCCCCGCCCTCTAACCCCGGTAACACCCCTAGCGTACAGCAACCTCTACCTCTGTCTCGGCCCCAGAGGCTCTCCTTACAGCAGGTCGCTTCCCCCAACATCCACCCTCTTACCAACCCATCAAGATTAGTAATCCCCACAACCGTAGCAAAGCAAACTGTTCCCAGAATTACATATGAAAAGGGTAGTCTAACATGTAGGCATGTACCATAGCCCACATTTTTAATGGTATATGTACTCTGAACTTCAGATATCCCTGTTATATACAACTGCCAAGTTTGACTCTTCATGACAGTTTATCATTGAGTTCTTTTTGTGACACAACCTAAAATGATATGAATCGTGACTCAGGCATTGTTTGCCAAAACACGGCTGTGTCGAGTCGTTTTATTTGTGCCACAAACATTTTGATGAGCGGAATATTACCGTTTTTTTGACATTTCGGTTTGGTTCTATTTTTTGCTTCATTGCTTCACTTTTTCACCTTGTTGTTGTCATATGAGGCTTGATCGTTTTTCTACGTACTACTTACCATCTCATTCCACAAGATCAGTACGAATCCCTTCATTTCTTCATAGTTCACGTATTGATTATATCTTTGCACGCTCATTGCACTCATTAGAGCATAATCTCCCACTGTTCCCCAAACAAGGGAGTGTGGAAATAGGAGGATCATGGGCATTTCAGGGTAGAATGGGGTGTGGCTTTGAGTTATGCTTATAATTATAGGATAGTGGTGCTCTGCAAGTAAATTCAGGTGCAGGCATTTGCACATTTTCATTAGTGCAAGTAGCCACGTCTATATTTACACATGACTTTCTGCTTAAGTGCATATTCTATAAACCGTGCTGAACTGTAGGTGTAACTTATAGAATACCATTTAAGCGGGTATTGTTCGCTGCTGATTTTTAGGAGCCATATATAGAATCTACCCTAAAGTACCACATTTAGTACACATTTACACCTACTATGGACATGGCATAAGTGGGCATGCCTAAATATAGACAAGTTGATGCTGACTTATGCCAGTATTCCATAACAAAATCTTGGTGCCCAGATACTGTTTTAGAATTAGCATTCCACACTGCATCTAGGCACCTAAATTATGATGCCCAGTTATACAATGGCCCCCTTATTTTTTTGAAAAGACATTCCCACCAGACCAAATTTGGCTTTCATGCACCTTGGCCTAGCTCCCTCTGTCCCTCCAGTCATCTGTTTGTGTGGCTTCTGATTTCCTTGCTAACCCCTCCCCTCTTTTGTATTTTAGTACACTTTTCATTTGTGATAAAATTGGTTTCTCATCCAGGATTTTTTTTAAGTTTTATTTTTATATTAAGAAGTGTTATATAACCTAGGCCACCCACTGTGTCTCTCCCTCTCTCTCCACCTTCTTTTGAGATTGTAAACTGATTAGATATTTAAAATTTGATTGGTGTTATATCAAATAAAGATGAATTTTGAACTCTCGGTTACCTCCTATGCAGAAAAGAGCGTCTGAGGTAAAGATATGCAAATTTGGAGCTTGGATTTCCATGCATAATTTCACAAAGGAGGTCATTTTTAATACTTTTTATTTATTAATGTTTGATAAATATAACATTCAAAACATCATGAGTGCAAAGAAAATAAGAAATGAAATATCTTCCATTAATCAAGAAATAGGAGGTCATTTTTAAAAGCATCTTGGTTTAAATAGTGGCCTGTACACATGTAAATAAGTTATATGTGTAAATGGTGATTTCAGAAAGCTGCTCTTTACAGATGGAGATGGTTTAGACATAGAGAAATCGAGGTTATGATTTGGACAGGCCAAAAATTGTGCATTTCCCATCTTACAATGGGAATGCAAATATATCCCCCCCCTCCCCCCTCCTTTTACAAAGCTGTGTAGTGGCTGCCACACAGCAATGCCGACACAGCCCATTCTTTCAATGGGCTGTGTTGGCATTACCGTACCTCAGCCAATAGCACAGCTTTGTAAAATGGGGGAGGGGTTAGTTAAATTAGCTGAAAGACACATGTAGAATTTTTAAAAATAATACCCTGGGGTTTTTTCTACCTCAAAAAAAGACAGCTTTCAACATTAACTGTTTCCACTTATATGAGTACATGCAGTTGTCTGAGCTTGGGGGACTGTAGATATATATAAGTGCTGGTTGGAAAATGACTACTTCGATATATAAGTGGAGGTTGTAAAAGGCCTACTTCCATGCATAAGCCCCCCTCACTTATATATAGATGGTGCCATATGCCACGCATTGTTTTCACATATAGAAGCCCTTTTACAAAGCTACAGTAAAAAGTGGATGTAGCGCACCATTACATTGGTCTTTCCTGTGCACTAAGGCCACTTTTTGCTGTGGCCAGAAAATGGCCAGTTTTCTATTTTTGGCATTTATGGTCACATGCTAATGTTGCCAGTGGGGCGTAGCCAGACACCCAATTTTGGGTGGGCCTGGGCCCAAGATGGGTGGGCAGAAGAACCTCGCCCCGTCCCACAGGTGATTTGCTCTCCTCTCGCCTGCATGCCATATGGTCTCTCAAACATCCCCCCTCTCCCGTATACCTTTTAAATAGCAGATTTTCACCAGCAGTGAGCAGCAACTAATACACACTGCTCATGTTTATTTTATTTTATTTTTTTTGTTACATTTGTACCCCGCGCTTCCCCACTCATGGCAGGCTCAATGCGGCTTACATGGGGCAATGGAGGGTTAAGTGACTTGCCCAGAGTCACAAGGAGCTGCCTGTGCCTGAATTGGGAATCAAACTCAGTTCCTCAGGACCAAAGTCCACCACCCTACTAGGCCACTCCTCCACCCTTCCCTCTGATGCAACTTCCTGTTTCCACCTAGGGCTGTGGGGCCGGTGTGAGCAGTATGTATGTCACTGCTCACTGCAGGCGAAGATCTGCTACTTACAAGGTATGCAAGAGGGATATTTGTTGGGAGTTTTCGGCTGGTGGGGCTTGGGGATCCCTGCCAGCTACATCATATGTATGCTGTTACTGGGTGGGCCTGAACCCAAAGTGGGTGGGCCTGGGCCCACCCAAGCCCACCCTTGGCTATCCCACTGGCATGTGGGCCCTTATCACCACCCATTTTGAAAATGGTAAGGGTCCATGTGCTAATCACATGCTAATTGGTTAGCATGTGGCAATGTGGCTATACTGATTAGCATAGCACACCTCCTCGGCCAAAACATAAAATGTATTTTTTAGCGTGCGGGTAGTGTGCACACATTAGGATTTTACCACGAGATGCCTCAGTGCACCCAGCAGTAAGCCCTTTTAAGCGGTAGTAAGTACATGTTAGCCTTTCAAAATTTTTATTTTTTTCTAAATATGCCAGCAAATACACATGTATTTTGCCAGTGTAATTCTATGTATTGAACAAAAGGTTTCATGTTCAGCACAGCCTTTTGTAAAATACTGGCAGAATTGTGAACATCTCAACTTGAACGTTCTAATTCCTCCCTTGATAACCAATGCAAAATAGGCCTATAAAAATTACAGAATAGGCAAATGTGTATCTGCGTATGACATGTTTGGAAGAAGAGTTCTTCAAGTTTCAATCAATCCCACCTCTTAAGGTACTGCTGTTGTTAAGTCTCTTGGTGCAGACTATGAAACAGAACAGGAATTTTATCTTAATATCAATTTCTGTTCAGTTTACTAAATCACAATAAATAAATATAGTCTATACCATCTCCCCCAGATTCCAAAAGCAATTAGTTATCATTTCAGCTATGACACACTGCTCAGCTACATAATTGGATATTTTCTTTTCTTTGACTCTTTTGGCAACACTACTAGTGAAATGCTATCAACGGGGTGGGAAATTTTGACCAGAAACATTATGTATCAGCTATGTGCAGGCCAACAGGTGGAAAGATCTCAAGCCTTGATGGGGAGTGGTCTTGGTCTCATATTACAATGATCTGTACAAAACCCTTACTGTAGATTGTCAGAGAGTTGATGAAATGGTAATTAATGGCAAGACAAAATTTGAGGTTCAGATATTTACCTGTGTTTTTTGTAAATCTCCAATTAGGAACTTTGAAATGCTGATTCATCTTCCACGTCCTATATGTTCATTTGTTCTATTTGTTCTCTGGTTACAGGAAGGAATGGGGCCTGGAACCATTTTTGCCACCGTCACTTATGCAGATCGTTAAAGAGAAAACACTTAGGAAATCTCTCTCACAGCAGCTGAAGGCCCATCAGAACCAGCAGCCAAGTGGCACTAGGGTAACTAGGAAGCATCATGTTTGCTTATATAAAAAGGTGTTTTCTTCTTCCTAGTATGCATTCTTAATCTGAGAATAATTGTATTGTATAAAAGTAACTTTAACAAATCATGGGGCCCTTTTACTAAGCTGTGGTAGGGCCTATGCATGTGCTGCACACACCAAAATGAGACCTACAGGCTAGCACGCCCCCTGGTGGTAATTTCGGATTTGGTGCATGCTCATTCTTGCGGTAGAAATTATTCATTTTTTTATTTTCTACTGCGTGTGGCATTTCTGGTGGTAATCAGCAGTTGACATGCACTGAACTGTTACTGTATGTGTAGCATGTGAGCCCTTACTGCTAGATCAATGGGTAGCAGAAAGGGGTCAGGTCATAAATAGGTGCACACTTGTTTTAATTTTAGTGCGTGCCCATTTCCCAGCCCATTAAAAAAATGCCTTTTTCCCAGACGCGGTAAAAAATGCCCTGGTGTGCGCCAAAAACATGCACTCACACTACCACAGACCACTTTTTAACCGCACCTTAGTAAAAGGACCCCCATATGAGACAATAGCAGGTCTAATCTCTCTTCATATGCTATGAGATACTAGTCAAGGTTTCTCTTTACCAAAACCTGTGGTTTGGAACAGATGGACTATGGAATTAAGAAAACAGCAATGCAGTACTTTCTAAGAATTTTTTTATTATTATTATTGCTTGGTAGAAACTGTGCCCTTTTGTTTCTGATTATTTAATCCCTGACTATGTTACTATAACTTCTTGTGTTCTTTATGATGGGGTATATTTTTACAGGTTTCAGCAATACAAGCAAAACTCCAGTATCTGCGGACTTTGTATGAGGTTCCAACCTTCGCAGGAGTCCTCTTTAACACAGTTGGAATGGTAATTGTTTATATTACGTAGATCAAGGGTGCACAACTCATACCTTAGAAAGTGCACAAAGAGGTCTGGATTTCAGCATAACCACAATTTACTAGAACAATCATCTTAATTTGCATATGAGGTTACTCTGCAAACTTAGATCTTTTGGTGCCTCTCAAGAACCAAGCTGTACATCCCTAGTAAAGGCTCAGTCTAGTTGTTAACATTTCATAATTGAGTCAGGAAATATGTCAGCAGAATCCTATCACACTAATATGAACTCCGTGCTGGAGCTCATCTCTCTTTATTCTTCCCTTCTTGGCTGCCATCCATGGCGCTTTCTACCAGGTGCCCTGGTATCCAGGATACAACTAACACACAGTAGAAAGGGGAGAGGTTAAATCATCATGTCGGCCTTCAGTAATGTCCAATCTTTTCTGTCTTGCATAGATCAAGTATTATAGGAAATTCTAAAGAGATTATCAAAGACTGGTCCATTACATTAAGGGCTTCTTCCAGTGTACCTGTTTAGCTGTAGATCAGGACTATTTTCAAAACATTTTGCCATAGGCACAAAATAGTAAAAACCTTTATATCATTTGGCTATATTGGTGCCCAGAAAGTAGTGTCAGGTTATTCTTAACCTTAGCAGGATGTGTGAGCTAGCAGTGGCTACTGACCCAGGGGATGATTACTCCTCCAGGAATTCTATGTCAAAAAATCAAACTTCTGCACACAAAATTTGCAAATTCTGCAAAATTCTCCGTTTATTTGTCATAATTTAAACAATATTAAAGCCCCCCTCCCTGTACATAGATATCATCCATATTTTTCCCAGCTCCCTTCCCAGCACCTATAGCATCCACCTTTTATACAGGCCCCTCCCCCACACCCACACACCATCCATAGTTTTTCTAGACCCCCCCCAGCACCAACACACCATCCATAGTTTTTCAGCCCCCCTGCTGAAGTCATATAACATCCATAGTTTTTGCAGCCCCCCCCCCACTGCATCCACACAACATCGACAGTTTTTTCACCCCCCCCCGCCATACCCACACACCATCCATAGTTTATTTGCAGCCCCACCCCCACACCCACACACCATCCATAGTTTTTCTAGACCCCCCCCAGCACCAACACACCATCCATAGTTTTTCAGCCCCCCTGCTGAACTCATACACCATTCATAGTTTTTTTTTCAGCCCCGCCCACTGCATCCACACAACATCGATAGTTTTTTCACCCCCCTGCCACACCCACACACCATCCATAGTTTTTTCCAGCCCCCCCCCCAAACAGACCATCCATAGTTATTTCTGGCCCCCCATCACCACTCACCCGCATCCACCCACACCTGCACTCACACTCACCAGGGAGCTACGATGAGGAGCAGCTGCAACAGGAGTACCTCTTCAGGGCAGGAAAGAACCTGACTCTTTGCTGCCCATTGCCACTGCTCTGGGCCGATACTGCCGCTTCTTGCAAATGGTCACTGAGACTTCCTGCAGCAGCCTTACAAGATTATCCGCTTGAACTCTCAGTGGCCATTTTGAAGAAGCGTAGCACTGGTCAGAGAGCGGCAGCAGCATGCAGACCACCAGGTAGTGTTAAGGTAGGGCCGGGGAGGGCCCACTGAGGCTCGGGGGCAGATGACGGGGGGGAGGGGGGCAGCCAGCCAGCAAGCCTTCACTGTGAGCAAAGGAGCTAAAAAAAAAACTAGTTCTCCCTCCGAGTGGTACATAAAGGAGGAGGTTCCAAGGAAGTAGATCAGGTCACCAACCTGCTCACTCGTCACCTGATTGTTGATTCTGTGCAAAAATGCTGAATCTGCATGGTTGGGAATTCTGCGCAAATTCTGCACTGTGCAGTTGCACTAAATTCTAGCAGGAGTAGATGACCTAGAAAGCTCGCACAGACAGAAGTGTGTGGTTAGCATGATGCAAAAAAAAGGTTTTGTGCAGAAGCAAAACCTTGGATTAGACACCAGTGCACCTCATATTAAAATGGAGTCTATTAGCTATTCTGCTAAGATACAGAGAACTGCTGCAAAAGGCAAACACAAAGTAGGAACCTCAACGCCAGGCCTGAGGAGGCGTAGAAGGGGTGGTTTGTTCTCTGTAGCAGAGGCAGAATAGCTAACAGCCTCCACCTCCAGCCAAAAATCCCTGGCAGTCCGGTGGACCCTCCCCACCTACACCCCAAAAATAAATCCCTGGTAATCTAGTGGATCTCCATCCATCCAACCGCAAGATCCCCTTGAAACCCCCAAAATACTGGAGGAATTGGGGAGATCCACTAACCCACCAGTGATTTAGTATTTGGAGTGTAGGGGGTGGAGTGCTGGGGAGGATCTACTAGACTACCAGGGATTTAATTTTTATGTGTCAGGTGTGATTGGGGGATCAGGAGTAGGGAATCGACTAGACTACCATTGATTTATTTTTGAGGTGTCGGGGGGATCTGGATGTCAGGGAATTTTTCTGACAATGTTGAGGAAGAAACAGGGGCATCTCTGGGGTTGGGAATTCTGGGCATCAGCAGAGCCCTTTCTGGAGTCAGGATGGAGATTGGGGGGTCCACTAAACTATCAGGGATTTTTGGCAGAGGGTGCAGGTGACCCAGAGGGAGGTAGCAGATTTTTTAAAAATGTTTCCCTTCCTGTCAGTGCGTGAGCCAATCACTTCTTACACACTGACAGGAAGGGAGACTTTTTTTTTGCTTTTCAGCAGCAAACAACTGCACTTAGTGCCCCACAGTGTGTGCTGTTTTGTTTTTTGTTTGTTTCTGACAGCGCATACACTTTTTATCATGGTGGTAATTTGAATTCCATTAGTTCACTGAATCGAAGAGCAAAAACTGATTAGTGCATGGCTCTAACACAAGCTTCCTGCATCGGCCCCCCAATGTGTAGAAATCTGACCCAACTATCAAATGTTTCTCTTCTGCCATGTAGTCAGATCCCTTACCATTCTGACTCTGATACCAGAGGTTGTATAGGAATAGAGAGAATAAATAGATGACAACAGATACATTGTCAGGATCAGGTGAGATCTGTCCAGTTGAGATTGTTTGCCAAATTCTATTTTTGTTTTTACTTTCTTGAGTTATCTCATTCCTAGGATGAGAAGCAGCCGGCCACCACTCTGTTGGTAGGTCCTCGGCATGGCATCAGCCATGTGATTGATCTGAAAAACAATCTTACAACAGTACTGGCAGAGTTCAGCCAAGTCAACAAAATCCAGCTGTTCAGGGAGAACCAAGGAGTGGCTCGAGTGGAGACCAGCATCTTGGATGCCAAAGTAGGTATAAATTCTGAAGCTTCATCCTATTTCATTCCACTGAAGTAGGATATCACTTTCAATACTACTAATGTTGAAAATCAGAGCTAAGCTGCTAAGCGTTTTTCACTGTTCTAAATCTGCCATTGTTGCCACACACTTTCTAGGCTTAAGAGCATAAATTTAGGAATTTAGCCCTAGTAAATTTTCAAAAAAGGCCAATTTAAGCACCTTACTGTCAAAAGCGACTCAGTGCATTTCTGTGGGAGAAGCAGTTCCAACAGCTTCTGAATTAGAAACATTGAAACAGCGGTTCCTGAACTTCTCCATTAAGTCTACCTCTTCCATTCTGCTCACAGAGAGAAAGAGATTCAACACAGATAAATGCAGACAAATATTCTACACACAGACACATATACACAGTTTACACATACTGTGGTCCTTTTACTAAGGTGCGCTGAAAATGGCCTGCGATAGTGTAGGCGCATGTTTTGGCCACGTGCAGAATCATTTTTCAGCGCACCTGTAAAAAAATGCCTTTTGGGGGGTGGGGGGCCAAAAATGGACAAGTGGCAAAATGAAAATTGCCACGCGTCCAATTTGGTCCTGAGACCTTACCACCAGCCATTGACTTAGCGGTAAGGTCTCACGCGTTAACCAGGTGGTAGTGGTCAATGCACGTTCAAATGCCGATTACCACACAGACGCCAGAAAATAAAAATATTTTCTGACATGCGTAGTGGACGCGTGTAAAAAATGAAATTATTTCCTGACATATCGAAATGGACTCAACAACGTAGAAAGAAATTTCTGGAAATGAAAACGGAAGTGCTTTCTTTACAGGCACGTTTTCAGCTTCGTTTTCCATGTAAATGCTTGGTAATGTTTAAAGATCGGAAATATATTTTCTATGATGATAAACAACTGAATGATTTTCTTAAAGCCCAGAAGGCCGCTAGATAAGTCCATATGTCTTAGCAGAAATAGAAAATGTAGAGCCTGAGATGTTATCAGAATTTGTTTCCTATTATGCCAAGTCCCTTTGGTTTAACTTTAATTTTGGATCCTCATAATGTGGGCTAAAATCACCAATTGTAATTTAGAGTTTTCATTGTTATATTTTCTTCTTTACTATATTACATTCATTGGTGTGTTTTGAAAAGATTGTATGTCTTGAATATAATTGCAAAATATAAATAAAGAAAAAAAAAATGAAATTACTGCCCGGGACATGTGGTAGCCAGGCGGTAACTTGGAATCGACACGCATTGGGTGCATGTAGGCATTTTTGCAGCTTAGTAAAAGGGCCCCATAATTTTTGTGCAGTGGTGCCCCACTCCATTGTTCCACCATGCACTTTCATGCTACGACACCCCACTCCCTGCTTGACCTGGCCCTAGTGTAGTGGCTCTCAACACAGTCATCGGGCCACACTCAAACATTCAGTTTTTCAGGATATACATTACATAGATTCGTATACACTGCCTCCTTTGTATGAAATCTATCTCACACGTATTCATTGTGGATATCCTGAAACCTGACTGGCTGAGTGTGCTACCAGGACTGGGTTGAGAACCACTGCCTTAGTGATTCAGTTGTCTATTTCAGTGGTTCTCAAACTTGATTTGAGGAACCACCAGTCAGTTGGGTTTTCAAGATATCCCTAATGAATATGAGACATATTTGCATGCCTACTACCTTTATTATATGCAAATCTCTTAGACATACTCATTAGAGATATCCTGAAAACCAACTGGCTGGTGGTCCCCCAAGTCACGTTTGAGAACCACTGATCTATTTCATTTTCTTTGTTGTGTAAGGATTCTTGCAGGACTGGATAAAATGTTTCTTCACTCAACGTGTAATTAAACTCTGGAATTTGTTGCCAGAGAATGTAGTAAAAGCAGTTAGCTTAGTGGGGTTTAAAAAAGGTTTGGATGGCTTCCTAAAGGAAAAGTTCATAGACCATTATTAAAATGGACTTGGGGAAAATCCACTCCTTAGATAAGCAGCATAAAATGTATTGTACTTTTTGGAGATCATGCCAGGTACTTGTGACCTGGATTAGCCACTGTTAGAAACAGGATACTGGGCTTGATGGACCTTTGGTCTGTCCCAGTATGGCAATACTTATGTACTTATGTACTCACTAGTCCTGTATGTTCCTGACCCCAGAACCATACCAAATTAGAGCAGAGAGAAGGTGCATTTCATCATGTTACAGCATCTCCAGTACTGCCTACCCCTTTATAAGTCATAGTGAGCATGTTTTATGGTAATGGTGGTTTACTAAGATCCCTCATGGCTCCCTTGAACCAAGGCCAACTGTACAACAGTTAGCCACACACTTTGAGCATAAAATCCTAGCCCCATAAACTCCCCATATGTCAACATCCCCCCCCCCCTTCGCCTCTGCATTTAAGCAGTATACTAAACAAGTTTAGTCTCCCATCCATCCCTCAGTTTGGATAGTCTTACTTCCAAACTATGAAAATTACAACAGCCCCCCATGACCCACTCCCTTCCTGTTTTGACAAGCGATTCCTGACCACACTTCTCCTATATATACATTCTATGATTTCTCACAGCCTCTCTACAGGAAATATTCCTGACAACTGGTAGACAGCTATTATTCACCTGATAATCATGGATAATGCTCACCCTGGCAAATTTCACCCCATAGCCAATCTTCAATTTATTGCAAAAATTATAGAATCCATAGTCCATCTGCAGATCACTGAATTTACCACCAAAACTCTTACAGTTCACAAGCTAAAATCACAATACTGAAATGGCTCTATTAGGCATTACTACCTACACATATGGCCACCTCAACAAATTATGATCTGTCCTTCTTCTGTCATTAGACCTATTGGCGGCATTTGATGTAGTTGATCGTTCAATCTTACTTCACCGATTATACCAGATAGGATTCAGAGATACTGTCCATGACTGGTTCTCCTCCTACTTATGTAGTTGCTCCTATACTGTACACTTTGAGTACTCTGACTCCTTCATACCTGCTTCAGGGGTCCTACAAGGATCCATTCTAGCCCCTCTATTAATCAATATATTCTTGGCGCCACCATTAACCTTAGCACAATCACTGGGTCTCATTATGTTTGTATATGCTGAAGACATCCAAAGTTTATGCACCTTTGACCCGTCTAACCCATAGAAGATCTCTAATATTAACACGAAGCGTACTCAAATTACCAACTGGCTGCAGGACAATAAACTAGTTCTCAATCCAAACCAATCGAACATCCTTCTTTTCACCCCCAGTGACATGATTCCCCTTACTTCTCCAGTATTTCTTTGTAATACCCCTATTCCTCTAACTAGCAGTACAGGAATTCTTGGTGTAATTCTCAATAACAAACTCACATTTGGATCCCAACTATCACAGGCTCATGCTTTAAGCTGAAATTGATTCGCTCGATTACATCATCCTCCAGGTCTCAACATACTCACACATTCCTTAGTCATTAATCAACTTGATTATTGCAACTCCCTATACAAAGGACTTAGAGCAGTGGTTCCCAAACCTGCTCCTGGAGGCACCCCAGCCAGTCAGGGTTTTGGGATACCCACAAAGAATATTCATGAGAGAGATTTTCATGCATTACCTCCACTGTATGCAAATCTCTCTCATGAACATTCATTGTGGGTATCCTGAAAACCCGACTGGTTGGGATGCCTCCAGGACCAGGTATGGCAACCACTGACTTAGACCTATACTGATTGCAACTTTTCCAAAACACAGCTATTAAGATTATCAACAGGGCACCAAAATATAATCACATGACTCCTCTTCTGAAAGCTTCTCATTGGCTGCCTCTCTCACATTGCATTACCTGTAAATTATCATTCCTAGTCTTCAAAATTAACACCACAGGGAAACCAGGTTTTCTTTCCCAGCTGCTGACACCCTATACTCCCTCAAGAACACTCAGATCCTCAAAACATTGTTTGATAGTCTCTGCTTTCAGAGAACTAGTGAATGACAACATTAGACACTACATTTTCTCAGTACAGGATCCTGAACTCTGGAGTAAACTACCATTAAGGCTACATACATCCTTAGATCAGTTTAAGGATGATTTAAAAAAAAAAAAAAAACTTCCTCTTCACAGATGCCTTTCATTAAACCTTAACCCTTCCTCCAGTGAGCACTGTAAGCAGAACATTCTGTGACTCATCAATTACCCCTCATGTATATTCCCCCCTCCCATCATCATCATTGTAATTATTCCCTTCTTCCTGCTTTGTCATGTCTGTTTTTTGTTCACGCTATCCTCTCCTTAGTCTGTAAGCCACCCAGATGGCCTTCCCGATAGGCAGGGAAATAAATTATAAATAAGTTTGAAACTAGTGCAACAGCAAAGAACTAGACTCCTTATTGGAGTCTAAGTGTGTGTGAGGGCCCAGCTATTTTTGTCTTGTGTGAAGACTCTCTTGACTTTATTAGTTTGTATCCAATGTTACGTAAATGTGACAGGTCAGAAGTTTTTCCCAGCCCTCTGCCTGCTGTTTGTTTGAGGAGTGAAGCAGTATACTGGCCCTCAATCCAACAGGACCAGGTCTCAGAAGCCCTAATCTGGAGCTGGACTGCAAAGGATACCTCTGTTTGAGAATGTAACTGGAGTATCTGGGTGGAAGTGGAGCCCAGGAAGGAGATACTGTGTAGAACCAGAAGGGAATAGGTTAACCTCAAACCTAGGGAGGCCTCATACCCTAAAGGATTATATTCTGGAGAGAGTTGGTTTGTCTTACAACCTGGAAAGCCAATTCCTATCAATTGGTTAAAATAAAGAGATCACAGACACAGATACAGAGAAAGTGTGGAGCTTCTTCAGGATTGAAAGACTACATCAGAACAGTAACTATTTTGCATTTGCATTTAGTAAATAGAGTTGGATACCCCACTTCAGACACTGAGTTGTGATTTGGAGGAACTTCTCTGCCAGGGCCTTGAAGGGAAATTCCTTCCTCCCCCCACACACCCTGACACCTGTGGAGAATATGCTTCCTTGGAGAAGAGGATATGTGCTGAGAGTGATTAGGGGAGAGGACTGAGAAGAAATAAGTGTTCCGTGGGAGCCCTGGGGTGCAAATCCAGTGATGGACAACCCCAAAACCAGTGTTACCTAAGGATTAAACCTGTAGATTTATTAATGGTTGCTATGTATGGTGACACCTAGTGACAAAACCATGTAATTTGCTTCTGATTCCTATGCATATGGCCTCCTAAATTCAAAGCAATATCTGTTACTGTGGTACAATGGAACCATTTTTTTTTTACCTGTTGTTAGTGACATTTGCTAATTTGATATTTTCTGGTCAATTTTTTAAAACAATTTAACCAGCCAGAAATGGCAGCTGACCAGTTAAATCACTTGTTCAGGGCTATCCGCTAATTGTCAGTGGCACTTAAGCAGTTATCGCCACTGAAAATTAGTGGTTAGTGCCTAAGTGAAAGCCAGATATTTTGGGGGCATTCCGGGGGCGGAGTCAACACTTGGTTAGTTAAGTGTTGATATTCAGCACTTAGGGGCCCTTTTACTAAGGTGCGCCAAAAAGTAGCCTGTGCTGGTGTAGGCACGTGTTTTGGACGCGTTCAGGTCAATTTTTAAGTGCACCTGGAAAGAAGGCATTTTTTTGTGGCCAAAAATGGACATGCGGCAAAATTAAAACATCCATCACGAAGAAAATGTTCAACATGATATGGATGTTGAAACATGTGAAACCTTATTTCCCCTTGAATACCTTCTGCAGCTTGGTACAATCCATGGTACACACCCACCCTGATTACTGTAATAGCATCTTCGTTGGATGTAAGGCCCATATCATGAAAAAACTTCAAACTGCCCAGAACACGGCAGCTAGACTTATTTATGGGAAGCCTAGATTTGAAAGTGCAACACCCCTCTGTATGAAACTTCACTGGCTCCCTATTAGAGAAAGAGTCAACTTTAAGGCCATCACACTAATCCACAAGATCATCCATGGAGTATCACCAAGTTACATGGTCAATCTATTAAACCTTCCGACCAGAAACATGTCAACATCTTCACGATCATACCTTAACCTGCACCTTCCCAATTGAAAAGACTAAAGTACAAAACCTACCATACATCTAACTTTTCCTACCTGGGATTACATCTCTGGAATGCTCTACCTAGATACATTCGGTCAAATAGTGAATATCTTCCCTTTAGGAAACTCTTGAAAACCCATCTGTTTAAACAGGTCTACCCGAATGACTTGACCTACCATAAGCAAACATAAGCAACCCATCTATTTACCAGTTCAACTAATCATTAACAACAATGACTCAGAAAATATCTCCTACCAACCTTCCTACCCTCTATGCTCTTTCTAACTTATCCCATATTGCTCCACCTCCTTACCTATCCCTATCCTTTCTCTCATACTTCTTCTATCCCATTTACTCCTTGTTCATTTGTCCTATCACATACCTCCTTTACTGATTCTGATACTACAGATTGTATTCTCTTGTTACTATGTAAGACGCATTCAGCCTGCGATGAGCGGGAAAGCGCGGGATACAAATGTAATAAATAAATAAATAAAACCAGCATACGTCCATTTTAGGGCTGAGACCTTACCACCACCCATTGACTTAGCAGTAAGGTCTCACAAGCTAACCAGGCAGTAAGCAGCCAGCATGTGGTAACTGCCAATTACCACCGGGTAAGCGCCACAAGTTAGAAAATAGAAAATATTTTCTACCACATGTTTTGGACGCATGTCAAAAATGGAATTACCACTCAGGGCATGCGGTAGCCAGGTGGTTGTTCCAATTTGACGCACATAGGCACCTATGCATCTTAGTAATAGGGCCCCTTAACTGGCCAAGGTAACCGCATAAATGGCACCTCATAAAACACAGTCCTATCTTCAAGCAGCAACCCATGGCCACTTAAGTTCAGAATTTCAACTTAAGCAGCCATGTGTTAGCCAGAGCCACATAAACTGAATATTCAGTGCTGAAGCGTGGACATGGCCTGGCATTGAAAATCCAGTAATAACACCGGCAGAGGTTAGCAAAACACTCACTGCCACTGGCTAAACATTGACCCCATTATTACATTTGTTCTCATCTGTACATTTCATTTAATTTTTTTTCTTTCCAATCCAAAGGAATATATTGAAAGTGTTCCATTCAAAACCATGATTCCCCTCTCGGTTACAGACCCACACAGAGACATTCCTGATACACACACTCACATACATAAGAGTTCTGTGAGCCATGTTCCAAATGCCTTCCCCATTTGTATACAATAGCAAACATAACAACAAAGTAATGAGCTATTAAGAACTCTTTCATTTAGCCAGACAGGTATCTCTTTACAGCGATCTTTGGGAATTTTATAATGTTAAAAAAACTGTGATTACAGCATGTTAATTTTTCAAAAATAAATAACTAATGCAGATGTCAGTTTCAATTTAAGTTACTTTCCCAAATAGTTAAGTGGACAGTTTAATCAATCATTGTCCTCCATCATGACAGTCTTTGATGAGCCAAACGGAGAAAAAAATAATAGGCTGTTGTAATCCTGTGGAGCAATGACTGATGAGAGGCTAAGAACGAAGGAAAGAAAGATATCAAAAACATGAGATCATCACTTCCAAACCATGTATCCGTATTTGTTCTATAACATTGCGCCCTTTGTGCTGCAAGCAAGATGTCAGGTGAAAGTAGTCAGAGTGGATTATGCTGCAGATATGTGCACTGCTTTAGAAAGCCCTCGGCTCACAGTTGTTATGTTAAAAATTTGAAAAGCTTTGCAGATTTACTAGTCTAAGCACGTGATTATGCCCAAGAAGAGCCTGTGATTGCTCTGGGTGACAAACATGACCAAAGAAGGTAAAGAAGACTATTTGCTTAGAAATGGAGAATATAGTAACTAGTGTGCAACTTTCCATTGTCTGACCCTGATTGACCAAGCAAATGTGCACTTTTAAACAGGTAGAGTTACTTTCCACTCCTATACCTCATGAACAACTGCTGGGGAAATTAGAAAGACATGAGGCAGTGTCCTATTTTGAATTAAGAACTGGTTAAAAGAGAGAAAAGCAAAGAGTAGTGTTAAATTATCAATATTCTCAATGGAGAAGTGTAAATAGTGGGGTTCCCCAGGGGTTTGTGCTGGGACCACTGTTTTTTAAATTACAAGAGGATTATGAAAAATTGCAAGACCTTATAAGACTGAACATCCAAATGGCAGATGGCATTTAATGTGAGAAAGTGCAAAGTGATGCATGTAGGAAATAGGAACCCAAACTACATGCATCACTTTGCACACTAGGTGTCACCACCCATGAAAAGGATTTAGATGTCATTTCTAATGATATGTTGAAACCTTCCATTCAGTGTGTAGCAGCAGCTAAGAAAGCAAATAGAATGCTAGGAATTATTAGGAAAGGAATGGAGAACAAAACTAAGAATATTATAATACCTTTGTATCATTCCATGGTGCAACCACACCTTGAATATTGTGTGCAATTTTGGTCACCACATCTCAAAAAGAGATATAATGGAATTAGAAAAAGTACAGACAAGGGTGACATATATGATAAATGGGATGGGATGACTTCCCTATGAGGAAAGGCTAAAGAGGCTAGGACTCTTCAGCTTGGAGAAGAGACAGCTGAGGGGAGATATGATAGAGGTCTACAAAATATTGAGTGGACTGGAATTGGTAAACATGAATCGCTTGTTTACTCTTTCCCAAAATACAGTGACTAAGGTGCACGCAATGAAACTACTAAGTAGTAAATTTCAAACAAATTGGAGAAAATATTTCTTCACTCAATATATAGTTAAACTCTGGAATTCATTAACAGAGAATGTGGTAAAATGTGGTAGCTTAGCAGAATTATGCACTTTTCTTTTAGGAAACTATCCAACCCTTTTTTAAACCCTGCTAAGCTAATGGTTTTACACATTCTCTGACAACAAATTCCAGAGTTTAATTACAAATTGAGTGAGGAAATATTTTCTCCAATTTGTTTTCAATGTACTGCTTAGTAGCTTCATTGTGGGCCCCCTAGTACTTGTATTTTTGGAAAGAGTAAATGAGCAATTCACATCTATCCATTCCACTCCACTCAGGATTTTATAGACCTCTATCATGTCTTCCCTTAGCCTTCTCTTCTCCAAGCTGAAGAGCCCTAACCTCTTTAGCCTTTCCTCATAAAGAAATTGTCCATCCCCTTTATTATTTTCATCTCCTTTCTCTGTATCTTTTCTAATTCTGCTATATCTTTTTTGAGATGCGGTGACCAGAATTGCACATAGTATTCAAGGTGCAGTTGCACCAAGAAATGATGCAACTCATAGATATTGGACATTGGGGGCCAGATGTGATCCCAGAGGGGGTATAGAACCCACAGCAAATAGGTCTATGGGCCCTACCATACTCCCACAAACCTTCCCTCCCTGTTTCACACTAGCAGGAAGAAAACAGTGCCTCTTACCTACATAGCCCTCCTCCTCTACTCACTTTGGTCTGAAGGATAGACAGCAGCAGCTCAGAACTCCTATTCTCCCTTTTTAATTTTTTTCCCCAATAACAGCTGAGAAAGTCAGAGGTTAAAGGCCATAGATAAGCCTTTTGCTTTTACATTTTCTCTCTGGAAAAGGTAATATTGACATATCTCTAGCCCTGTTTTGTCTGTCTTTCAGAACAGAGCTGATGAGACTAGCAAGCACGCTGGGTGCCAGGTCAGTTATAATTCAGTCAAACTCATCAAGATAATCAGTGTGTTTTTTTCTAGCGGAAAGGTGCCAGTACTCAAACGCCAGGTCACCCTTCAGGGGTGGGGTGATCACTGAGAGACCCAGCCCACAATAGTCAAGCCCCCTGCAACCAGTCACAGAATCTATGGCAAGGCAAAATTGGTGTGTAGAGCCTGAAATCTTTCATTAAAACTTGGGGACCATGGGTCAATTTTAGCAGACAATGGAAAAGGTGCCAGTACTCAGTACCCCCAAGTACCCCCTCAAAAAAAGCCCTGAAGATAATTGACATAACAGCCGCCTAGCAGGTTCTGCAGTCAGTCAACAACTAACAGAGATCAAGACAACACAAAAAGGCAAAGAGAGAACAATCCTAAAAGATCCCGAGCTACTTCAATTGTTGTCTTCAGTTATTAATTTTAGGCTGTTGCAAAGGCCTCAGGCCTTGGTTTCCAGGCATAATGAAAATGTGATTAATGCAAACCACCAGCTATTTCCTCCTCAGCATTTCATGGACAAGGAAGAATTATACCACCCTCATTCCATAATATCCTGGCTGGTAACAATATCACTCCATTTGTGTTCTACGTGTTGTATCTTGCATTGCAATTACATTAATTTTACATTTGGGGGCTGGAGTAGACTGACTCACATCCTCATTATGACAGCAATTTTCAAAGGTATTTCTACACATAAAGCAGGTTGTGACTTTTGAAAATTTCCCAACACATAGGCATGTATTTGTACGTGCATATCAGGGAGGCATGCCTGGGGCTGAAGGTGGAGAAGAGAGTGCACTTTTGATTTTCAAAAGCATGCACTTAACTTTTCACAAAAAAGTACCCATGCAAATAGAAGATGCAAATCTGTGCATTTACTTTTCCCATGTCAAATTTCCTTTTGAAAATATATGTAAAGTCCATGAAGATTTTGCAGATATACATGTTGTTTGAAAGTTGCTCCTGTGCAATGCGTACAAACTGGTAAACAACAGCATCACATACTACATACTTACAATGTTACTTTTCCAATGTTGCACTTCCACTCAGATGGCCTAGTATTGAAAAACACTTATCTCATGGGCGTAGTTTAACTGTTTCATTTGGGAGGGGGAAGGATGGGGGGCATATTAGCATATTCATTTGCATATATATAAATGCAAATGAATATGCTAATAATGAGGAAGGAAGGAAGGAAGGAAGAAAGAGCTGGCTTTTTTTGCGAATAACCATAATGAATATGTATGACATATCTCATACATATTCATTACGGTTATTCCCAAAAAAGCCAGCTCTTTCTCCCTTCCTTCATTCTTTCCTCCTTATCCAGAACTCCCTCTTCCTCTCCAGTAATATTTCCCCACCCCCTTTCCCATACCATGCCAGTGTAGGCCTTAGAAATGCATAAGCTCTATATGTAGATCCTTCAAGAGGTAGTGTGTCATGATTTAGGCTCTACACCCTTTCTGATGTTTTGGTGCCACCTCAGTAAGGCCAACACACAATCTCTCCGCTGTAAAACACTATACACAAACTTGTGCAAAAACACACTCATAACCTTACCAAACCATAACAGCACTAATTCCAGGGTTAGGACGAGCTACACCTTATGCGTGGAAAGGCAGCACTGTAATTACACTGGGCTCTAAAACACCAGTACACTAACTAGTGACAAAAAAAACAAAACAAAAAGGACTGCAAATACTACACACTAGCAGAATACTGCACCTTGATCACACATGAAAAACACATGATATGACACAAGGAACTAGAAATAAAAAAAATATGAAGGCAAAATACTGAACTGAAAAGTTACCTCAAGAAGTCAGACTCAGCATGCAGCAATACTAGAAAAACTGAAACTTACATGAAAAATATCACAGATGCACATTTCCAAAAGCTGACATATTCCAATTAATACATTCTGAATAAAATACTTTTTTCTACCTTTGTTGTCTGATCATTGTCAGGCTTTCAAGGCAGAAACTAGGTTCGTGAGCCCTTGGACCACTGCCGTGGAGCAGCAGTGGCAGGCAAAACCACCCCACACCAGAGACAAGGCAGAACTCTGACAGAAACAGCTAGACTTCACCTGCGCTTGACCGCCCTTCCCCAGGAGTTGAGCCCCTGGGTGCAGGCGGCCGGCAGGGCTTACCAGACAGGGCAGGCACTGGATACCAACTAGGCTGAACAGGGACTGAGGGTCAGAGGGGAAAGGAATATACATGGGCAGCAAGGCAGGAAAATGGGCTAGGACTCACAGACAGACAATACTACACAAAGCAGGAAATGGACAAGCTAAAGGACAGGAACTGAAAGCTGCAGAGCAGCCACTAAAACAGGGTACAAATACTGACAGACAAGAGACAGGACTGAAAGCTGCAGAGCAGCCACTAAACAAGAGACAAGGACAAACAGAAGCTAGACAAGGAATACAGACCAGAAACAAGACTAGGGAAGTAAGCAAATAAACCTAAGCTAAACTACACACAGATAACTAGAAACAGACAAGGAACTAAACAAGAAACCAGACTAGGCAGAAGTGCAACAAAACACCAACAAACCAGGGACCTTAGACGATGCAAAGGCCAACTCAGGAGGTTCCAGGTGGTAATAAACCCATCAGCAACTGAACTCACTGCAGGAATCATGAGGCAGCTACGAGTGAGGCTAGCTACCAAACTTCAAACCAAGTCTGGAGGGCTGGAGTATCTGGACTGGACTGGACCAGAAAGAAAGTCTGGAAAGTCTATGGCAGCCACCGGTTCTGGCCACCAGAGGGCAAGAGGAACACAAACCAAGACACAGGCAGAAAGCATACTGAAGCACAAAGAGGCTTAACACACACAGGTGCAGTATAGTGGAGTAATCAGAGCCATGCTGGAAGCAGCCAGCACACAGAGACAGAACTAACTCAGGAAGAACAGACAGAAGCCAGCTCAGAAGCTGACCGCAGGAAATAAGGTGAGTCTGAGAGGGGTCAAGACCACAATTGTGACATCATTTAGTTTTTCTATTCGCTTTGGTCCCAGTGTCTTCTGTTTTGTGTAGTGTCTTCTTTCCATTTGATATTTTTTCTCTCACCATATCCATCATCCTCCTGTGTCCATAAGCGTCCTGGCTACCATCTGTAGCCCTGGCCCTATCCTTCCTCCAGTTTCAGCATCTGCCCTTAGTGTTCCGATCCAGCCCTTAAATTCAGCAATTTTCCCTCCATCCATATCCATGTGCATCTCCTTCCTTTGTCTTTCCTTCCCCTCATCCTTGTCCAACATTTCTCCTCTCTTCCCTGCCCTCCACTCCATCCATGTCCAGCATTTCTCCTCCCTTCCCTCCCCTCCATCCATGTGCATCTCCTTCCTGACTTCCCCCTCCATCCATCCATGTCCAGCAACTCTCCATTCTCCCCTGCCCTCTCCTCCATCCATCCATATCCAGCAAATTTCCTCTCTCCCCTGCCCCCTCCATTCATCCATCCATGTTCAGCAATTCTCCTCTCTCCCCTGCCCTCCCCTCCCCTCCATCCATGTCCAGGAATTCTCCATTCTCCCCTGCCCTCTCCTCCATCCACCCATATCCAGCAAATTTCCTCTCTCCCCTGCCCCCATTCATCCATCCATGTGCAGCAATTCTCCTCTCCCCTGCCTCCCCTCCATCTATCCATGTCCAGCAACTCTCCATTCTCCCCTGCCCTCCCCTCCCTCCATCCATCCATGTCCAGCAATTCTCCTCTCTCCCCTGCCCTCCCCTCCATCCATCCATCCATGTCCAGCAATTCTCCTCTCTCCCCTGCCCTCCCCTCCTCTCCTGTCCAGCAATCTCTTCTCTCCCCCTGCTCTCCCCTCCC